>NC_050450.1:81659001-81959001 GCF_903995425.1 Onychomys torridus | reverse complement strand
GATGAGAATTCTACATCTCTTGCACCCTCTTGATAGAATCCCAGCATTCTGTAAGTATAGAAAAACTCCCATTTGCTGTCTTTGGCACACTCTTTAGTGTTCTTCACTCTGGACCGAGAGTGCACCATTTTGTTTTCTTCTGGAACAAGTCCCTTTCCCTAAAATTAGTATTTTCCCCATTTGTTTTCACTTCTCTGTCTTCTGGAACCTCTGGCTAACTCCTTCCACATCGGGCCACAGTTTGAGGGACAAGCAAAGGCATGCTTGGCCATTCTCCACCCATGGCTTAACTTCCTGTCTATGGTGACGGTCAGGCCACAGAAGCCTCCCGAGCACCTTCTGGTTTCCTCACTTCCTCCACCTTTACTCTTCTGACTCTTCCTCACTCCTCACTCCGCATCCAGGTTGGCTTCGGGGACAAGGTCTAAGCACTTTCACGGTGATTCAACAGTGTAATAATAGTTTCCCAACTTCTTCTGTTAATGCTGTCCATCTGCCACAATGGGATGGGGGATAATTTTTTTTATTTCTTTCCTGCCAACATAATATTTTTATTAATTATTTGGGACTCTCCCCCCCCCCCCCCCATTTTTTTTTGAGGCAGGATATCTTTGTGTAGCTTTAGAGCCTGTCCTGGAACTCACTCTGTAGACCAGGCTAGCCTAGAACTCACGGACATCCACCTGGCTCTGCCTCCTGAGTGCTGGGATGAAAGGGGTGCACCACCACTTCCCTTATTTGGGAATTTCATACAATGCACCCTGATCACACTTACTTCTCATTCCTCTCAGATTGACCCCCCCACCCTTGTGTCCTCCCATCCCCCAACTCCCAGAAAAACAACACCAAGTCCAGTTTGTGTTGCCCATATACCCACTGGAGCATGGTCAAACTCCCAGGGTCCAGCCTCTTAAAGAAAACTGAGTGGAGGGTTTTTAAGGGCCTTGGGGCTCCCAGATAACCCCTCTTGGGAAATGCCCTTGGTGGGCTGTGGGCTCCAAGAGGCTCACAGACAGCAAGATCCCTCTTCTTAGCTTATTCTCCCATTTCCCACTGCCATCCTGTATTTTCGCCTGGCTGCCCTGACAATACTCAGGGAATATGGGCTGCCTTCTGATGGGCACCCATGAGCACCTGTGCTTTCTGGCAAAGATCTTTGTTGAACAGCTTGAGTGTGATCTTTGTGATACCAGGTTTTGGGTTTTCAAAGTGCATCCTAAATATTTACTATCCTTGGTTTGCTATATTTTGCAAAATTGGAACCCTACCCTCCTGTCAGTATACCTCTTTTTTTGGGTCTTTTACATAATAGAAAGCTTGGGCCTCAGCATTAATCATTGTGATTAATGTGATCCCACTAATAACCTTTTTCTACTTGGGAAGGCTCCAATTATGGCTGTATTTTGTGTTTGGCCTTGGGCCAGTTTCACTGTGGCTGGTTTCATGATGCCTCAGCATGAACATTAACCTCTTCTGTCTCCACATTCTCCTGCAGACTTCAGGCAGAGCCTATCCTTAGGACCTTCTGCTGACCCACCCTAGGATAAATAAGCCTGGTTGTCTGGGGAGGGAAGGTCTGCTTTTTTCCCTTTCTGAATGGTTCAGACACAAGGTGGCTATTCAAGGATTCTTGATGGTTTCCCCAAAGGTGATGTCAAGCCACATTCAGCCTTCATAATTCTTTGGCTCACCAGTCACCCTTATAATTAATAATGGAAGCTTGCCAGAAGTACTGATCTTTTAGAATGCTCAGGAAAGAGGATACTCAGAGGGATCCCTTGTATAAACTCTTCACAAGATGTCGGCTCTTTTTAGACACAGTAGAGGAACTAGGCTGGCACTTCAGAGAGGTAATGAGAGAGAAAAGAAAGTGGCCTTCAAGGTCAGATGGCATTAGGTGTGCGACCTTGAGAAACTTGCTTAACTTCTTTGGGTCTCAGTTGACTCCTGTGTGAAATGGGAGTATAGTTACCTCCAGGGTCGGTATGAGGATTAAAAGGATAAAAGGAATGATGCCTATAATGTGACCAGTGGTCCATTTCTACTGCCACTGTAATCCTATATGCTAGAAACCACCCAGAGATGCTAAACAGACCATCTGTTTGAACAGCCTTGCATTTTATTTTTTTCATCAACAGATTTTACTCTTGAATCTTTGCACCGGTTCTCACAATGGCATGAACAAAGTGTTCAGTAGCCATACATTATGGATAAACTCAAATGTATGTTATAATATCCAGCAACCATAACGTCGGGTGCTTATTTATCGAATACCAATATAGGTTCACTAGCAATTTTCATAAGACATTAGCTCCTAATGTTATTCATAATTCTTATACATTATCATAGGAAATGACAAAATAGAACCAGAACAAACATCCTTTTAAATGCTTATTCATTACAGGGGAAAGCCCAGGAGCCACCAAAGGGAACTGAAGGGTGGAGATGATGGTACAGGAAGCTCACAGAAGTTGGAGTTTAGTGTTAAATATGAGATTTAGGTTTTAAGTTCATGTAGGTGGATCTTCTGTCTCTGTGTGGCAGGGTGCAGAAACTGGGACCTTACAGAAAAGGGGCACCCAGGAGGCTACTATACCTCTGAGAAAATGTAAGATGCTTAAGAGCCTACATACTAGCAGGGGCACTGTAGGGAGATTTGTGTGTTTCTTTCTGAGTTTCAGGTGGGAGCGAATTTGCCTTTCAGCATATAGAATCATATTCATTCATATCCAGCTCTCCATGCATGCTTGGGATTCCAAAGGATGCTACCTGTGTAGTCTTGGGGCCTCCTAAGATGAAAAATGAATACACCACAGATTCCAGGCCAGTGTAGAAACAATGAACTACTTTTGAGAGCTAAATAAACTCTTAACTCAGGCCATTTGGTATTCCCATAGAAAGAGCCTCACTAGAATTGAACTAAAGAAAACAAAATTGCAGTGAGAAAATCAGCCACCACGGCTAAGATTCAATAGGCAAAAGACACAGCAAAGCTGGAGTCTGATGAGCTTCCAAAACAGAGCTATTAAATGCAAGCCATGAAATAAGTACACTAGTCTCTCCTCTATAAGGAATAACAGTAAATAACACCAAACCCTCTCTATAGCGTAATTTTTTTGTATACACACACATGTATGGTAATGTTTAATTTGCAAATTAGGGACAGTATGTAATAACTAAAGTGAATAATTATAACAATATTCTATGATAAAATTTATGTGATTTTGGTCTCCATCTTTCCTGGTATACTTCCACCTTTTTGCTTAACGCAAGCACTTTACAGAGTCTCTTTTCCAGCTGTGGTGCTCTTGCATTTTGTTACCATTATTAAGAAAAATTATGTCTACCTGAACAAAAGCACTGTGCTGCACTGACAACCAATCTAGTTACTAAGTAATGGATGAGTGGGTAGTATCTACAGTGTGGATACTCTGGACAAAGGAATGATTTACAACCTGGGTAGAATCATCCAGGAAAGTACAAGCTTTCATTATAATAATCAGAATAGCATGCAATTGGAAACTTACAGGTTTTTAATTTCTGGAATTTTCCAGAAATTTATTTTCAGACCAGTGTTGACCGTGGATAACTGAAACCATAGAAACTAAACTGTGGATAAGAGGGAGGGACTACTGCATACTTAAAATCGTCAAGGACGTAATAGGATAAAGTGAGACTATAGGAAAATACTGAAGCAGAAGAGCCAAAGTGAACTTGTAGAAAGGGGAATGCAATCACTGGAATATAACCTAAGGGGGCTGGTCCAAAGCACAATGGGGAGATGCCCAGTAACCCTAGCAACCACAAACGCTTGCCATAAATAGAGGCTCAGAATCTCCAGGGCTCCTTCTTTTCTTTTCTAAATTTGTTATTCTCTCATATATACATCCTAACTGCAGTTTCCCCTCCCTCCTCTCCCCCTAGTTTCCCCTTCACCTCCCTGCCACCCACTCCTCTTCTGTTTCCCTTCAGGAAAGGGCAGGCCTCTCAGGGATATCAACCAAACATGGCATATCAAGTTGCAGCAAGACTAGGCACCTCCCCTCATATTTAGGCTGGATGAGGTAACCCAGTAGGAGGAAAAGGGTCCCAAAAGCAGGCCAAAGAGCCAGGGATAGCCCCTGCTTCCATTGTTTGGAGTCCCATAAGAGGACCAAGCTACACAACTATAGCATATATACAGAGAACCTAGATCGGTTCGTACAGGCTCCTTGATTGTCAATTCAACCTCTGTGAGTCCTCATGAGCCCAGGTTAGTTGGTTCTGTGAGTTTTCTTGTGGTGCCCTTGACCCCTCTGGCTCCTACAATCCTCTCCCCCACCACTCCCTTCTGCAGGACTCCCTAATGTTTGGCTCCACCTAATGTTTGGCTGTGGGTCTACATCTGTTCCCATCAGTTGCTGGGTGAAGCCTCTCTGGTGACGATTATGCTAGGCTCCTGTCTATGAGTATAGCAGACTCTCATTAGGAATCATTTCATTGACTTTTTTTTTCCAGTCGTATTTGCTTCTATCCTAGGTCTCAAAGTGGACCAGTCATTGGTTGACCACTCCTCCAATTTCTCTGCCACCTTTACCCCAGCACATCTTGTAGACAGGACAAAGGTTTTGTGTCTGGGTTGGTGTCCTAATCCCTGCCACTGGAAGTCTTGCCAGGCCTCTTTGTTTGGTAAAATTTAGATGTTCGGTTATAGACAAATACAGAAACATCTATGCTTATCTGTAGATCAGTAAATAAATTTTAAATGAATAAACTTTAGATTTTTGGATAGGTTTATATTCACAGTGTGAAGAGTTCCCATCCCCCCAACCCCCTTTGTGCTCCTGTAGTACCACATCAACAACTGCCCTGTGTAGTTGGAGATCTTCTCTCCAGCCCCCACCAAACCCTGTTAGTCCAACAACCCACTTGTAAAATAAACACACAGACATTTATATTATTTAAACTGCTTGGCCATTAGCTCAGGCCTACCATTGTCTAGCTCTTACTCTTATATTTAGCCCATTTCTATTAATCTATACTTTGCCACGTGGCTCGTGGCTTACCAGTACCTTATCTCTTTCTTGTCATGGCTGCGGCTGGCCGTGTCTCTCCTCCCACAGCCTTCCACCTCCCAGAATTCTCTTCTCTCTTGTCCCGCCTATACTTCCTGCCTGGCCACTGGCCAAACAGCATTTTATTTACACAGAGTGATATCCACAGCAGCCCTGTTATGGTTGTCTGGCACTGGAGTGGTACTTGTGGTTTAACAGACAGACCTGCACTCCAAGTCCATCATTTACATTAAGCATCTAGACAGTTTTATATCAACTTGACACAAGCTAAAGTCATTTGAGAAGAGGGAGCCACAATTAAGACAATGTCTCCATAAGACAGAGCTGTAGTCAAGCCTGTAGGATATTTTCTTAATTGGTGGTTGATGTGGGAGGACTCAGTCTATCTAGGGTGGTACCATCCCTGTCCTGGTGGTCTTGGGTTCTATAAGAAAGCAGGCTGAGTAAGTCATGGGGAGAAAGCCAGTAGACAGCACTCCTCCGTGGCCTCTGCAGCAGCTCCTGCCTCCAGGTTCCTGTCCAATTTGAATTTGGGCCTTGACTTCCCTCAGGGATGACTGTCACCTGGAAGTGTAAGCTGAAATAAACCCTTTCCTCCCCAGGTTGTCTTGGTCACGGTGTTTCATCAGAGAAATAGAAATTTTAACTAATTTTGCTTTAACATATTCTGCCAGTTTTAACAAATATATAATGATGAGTGTCCACCATTGTAGTATCAGCCAGAATAGTTTCATTGTTCTCAAAACCCGTGTGCTCTGCCTATTCATTCTTCTGGCAACCTCTATCTATCTATCTATCTATCTATCTATCTATCTATCTATCTATCTATCTATCTATCTATTTATCTATCTATTATCATTATAGTCTTTTCTTTGCAACAATAACAACAACAAAAGGATCCTGCAGCACCTCCTTTTCAGCTTGGCTTCTTTCATTTAACAACATGTACTGGCAGCTCTTCTGTGCCTTCCATGGTTTGCTGACGCATTTTATTTTATTTTTTGAGACAGGGTTTCTCTGTGTATCCCTGGCTGTCATGGAACTTGCTATATAGACTAGGCTGGCCTTGAACTCAGAGATCTGCCTGCATCTGCCTCCCAAGTGCTGAGATTAAAGGTATGTGCCATCACTACCAGGCTCCTTTTAGGGCTTTTTTTCCCCCTTCAATACATCTCAACCACAGTTTCCCTTCTCTCCACTCCTCCCAACCCTGCTGCCTCCTTCCCCCCAGATCCATTTTTTCTCTGGTTCCCTTCAGAAAAGAGCAGGCCTCCCAGGAATATCCACTGAACACTGAACACAGCATTACAAGAGACACTAAGATACAGCACAAATCCTCATATCAAGGCCAGAGGAGGCAAGGATTCTACAAGGGTGACCCTAGCAAGGACTTCTAGAAATGGAAGATTTGGAGCCTGAGCCAGCCATACTCTGTAATCAGGCAAGGCTTCCAGAGATGAGACTGGGACACCAACCCAGCCACAAAACCTTCTACCTATCATCTATCCCACCTGCAAGACGTGCTAGGGCAATGGAGGCACAGAACTTGTGGCAGTAGTCAACTAATGATGGTTTAATTTGAGGTTGTCACCAGAGAGGGAGCCTTTGAGGTCTTAACCACATTTACCACAATATACATTTCACTGACTTACTGAAGGGCATCTTGGTTGCATTTGAGTTCTGGCAATCTCATTAGCTTCTAAAAATGTGCAAGCACAGGTATGCATGTGTGTGTGTGTGTGTGTGTGCGCACGCGCACGCGCGCGCGCATACACGTGTATATTCATTTGGATGACTAGCAAAGAGCACAATTGCTGGATAATTTGTAAGAATGTGTTTTGTTTCATAAGAACCTGCCAATCTGTTTTCCAAAGTGGCTGTGCATTTCACATTCCCATCAGCAGGAAATGAGAGTTTCCATTATTCCATATCCTTGCCAGCACTTCTTGGTGTCGATGTGGTGGATTTTGGCCATGCTACATGTATAGAGGCACCTCAATATCCTTTAGCTTCTAAATTAAACACATTAAAATTAAATACATGTTAAATATAATCTCTACATTTAATGTCTTTAGTTTCCTTGAGTACTCCTGTAGCATTGTGCTTTTTGTTTTTATTTATTTATCATTTCATTTTATTGCAACACTCTTACTTTGATGGCCTCATTCTCTTATTCTAACTCCCCTTGCCAGAATGCTGCCTTAAGACTGTGTGCAGCCTAGGACTCTGGAACAATGTTTAGGTTTTGGATTTTAAAAACCTGAACTTGACTAACTGAAGCCGCATCTATAAAATCTGAATCACATTCCTTTTTTATTTTAAGAGTTATTGACAAGATTAAACAGATCTTCGCCACAGTATCTTGTAAGCATCAGAACTCAGTATGAGGCTATGAGATTGCTATTATGATTTATCTATATAAGGTTACAACTAATTACAGACTTGCAGGGTTATTTCTCACACATTGACTCACTTTTTCTTGGGAAATCTCTAAGCCAAACGAACAGCTCTCTAATGACAGGAGTTCAAATATTTGTAGGCAACTTGACAAGCATTTTTTTTTTTTTTTACTTTCTGAATAACTTGGCAAATGGTATTCAATGTTCTTTTATATTTTCTTGTGTATGTCTTATATGTGTGTTATATGCATGTGCATATTTGTGTCTGTACACATGTGTTTGTGTGTGTATACATGCACACGTCTGTTTGTGTGTGGAGAACAGGTCAATGTTGGGTGTTGGGTGTCTTTCTCTATTGCTCTCTATCTTATTTCTCAAACAGCATCTCTCCCTGAACCTGGAGCTCACCAATTCAGCAAGAGGAGATGGCCAGTGATTTACAGGGATCCCTGTGTCCCTATCTCCCCTGCAAATACAACACTTAGCTTTTTATGTGGATGCTAGGAATCTGAACTCAGGTCCTCATGCTTGCATAGCAAGTGCTTTGCCAACTGAGCCGTAAATTTTATATTTGTGTGTGTTATTTGGGGCAGGGTGGTGTGAGGTAAAATTTTTCTATAAAATGATAGTGTATCAAAATTGATTTCTGACCCAAAGTTGGGCCTAGGGAAGGGAAAGTGTGTGTCTCTGCATCCCAGAACCTCTGGGATGTGCATATTTGAGGGCTCTCATGTTTGCTACATGTTTAAATTGTCAATTAAGTCCTTCAGTCAGGAGTGACCATTTTTGCCTTGCTGTGTCAGACTACTTGTCATTTCTTATTGAATATGCACTTTACATGTTCAACAATTATACCTTTATCTAACATACAATTTTAAATTTTTTCCCAATCTTGTAACTCATCTTTCACCTTGAGAGGCAAAACTCTCATGTTGCCTGGATATGGTGATGCACACTTTTAATCCTAGCATTATAGAGACAGAGAAAGGCAAATCTCTGTGAGTTCCAGGCTAGCCTGGTCTATATACAAATTCTGGGCTATCCATAGTTACATGGTGAGACACCTTTTGAAAGAAAAACAAAACAATAACCAACAGATTTTTATGGCGAGTGGAAACAGTATTAGTATTACTACTTTTCTAAGTGCTCATCAAATAGATTGAGTTACTGATTATGCATAAAAAGTAATTAATATACAGAGGCTAGGGCTTTTTGTTATAAACACAAATAATTTAGGAAATAATTAGATACCTTATTTCTGATAAATACCTTACAACTGAAGTTATTTGACATGGTAACTTTTTTGTTTGTTTTGTTTTGTTTTGTTTTGTTTTTCGAGACAGGGTTTCTCTGTGTAGTTTTGCGCCTTTCCTGGATCTCACTATGTAGACCAGGCTGGCCTTAGAGATCCACCTGGCTCTGCCTCCGGGGTGCTGGGATTAAAGGCATGTGCCACCACTGCCAGCTGACATGGTAACTTATTAATTAGAGCGACAGATTGGAAACTTGAGCATCTTCAAGGCTTTACCACTAAATTATGGTATTGAAATATCCATTAAGTACGCATACACATATGAAAACCTCTCTGGTTTTTTGTGCCATTCTTATTTTCTCATGCTTATTTTTTTTCTGAAATTCTCATGGCTTTATTTTGGTGAAAGCTATGAATTCTGTATCCTTTTTACTCTTGTGAGTCTTTTTTGGATCCAGATGAATTTCTTTTGTTTCTCCCTCTCTGGTGTGCCCCTAAACGTCTCTGACATCTTGCTCTTTTCTTTCCAGAAACCTAAGTGATCTCTCAGACTCCTCCGTAGATCCAGTTCTAGCCTGTGGGATTTCCACGGGAAAGGGGCACATATTGTTTCATCTATCTTCAGCAGTCTCTTGCGAATCTTTTCCAACAGAGACCAACCACCTCTATTAAAACATCAGAAGGATTTAGTGGATAATATAGAGTCACAGATGCATTTCCAAGCCCAATTTATTAGCCAACCAGAGGCAGCTCCTGAAAGTCTCTACTCACCAGTAAATTTGAGACCTGGGAGGATGGTTGCTAGAGCCAAAAGAGAGGCAGAGGGTGAAATTTCTTGGGTTCCACAGTTTGTCACAATAAATGTTACTAATGAAACAGGTCCCAGTTGTGAAGCATAATCAGCCCCTCTTGTATTGTGACTCTCACAGTGTTATCTGAGCCAGAACTCCTCGTCCCAAGCTTCTCTATCCCCCCTCTGCTCCACGTGCTTTACTTCTTTCATTCCCAGAGTTTTCTCAACAGTTTGGATGCAGTCATGGTTGTAGAAATTTCTAGTACCTTCAGACATCTGCTAGGTGTCTCACCTTTGACTTCTGTGGGTGACTTCTCACCTTGGGAACACACAGGCATACTGATCATAAATAGCCCAGGGACCTTGCTGAATTGGACCATGCATATTAACTCAGAACTACCATTGCCTTTCAACCTTTTCTTTACAGGGGAGAGAAGGAACTATTTTTATTCTATTTAACAAGTTAACAAGATTCCCAAAGTGATCACTCCAGCAATGTTCCCTGTCTACCAGGAACAAAGGATGGGGCTCAGGCCCAGGAGCTCAGCACAATACAGCTCAGATATCTACAAGGTTCTAAAATAGACCTCTACAACGATTGCTTTAAACTCTCTCATTTTGCTGATTAGAAACAGAAATAGAAGATTTACCCGCTGGAGGTCACAGAGCAAGCGGCTGAGGCACAGCTGGATCTCAGGTCTTTTCACTTGGGTTTCTTTGTTCTAATGATAGATCATGCATGGATTGTTTCTTGAAAGTCTAGATTGAAGGCTGCCTAGCAGTTAACACAAAAATACCAGATCTGTGTGGGTTGGATGGAGAGGGGATGAAGGTAACTTCTCTTCTTTATTATTAGCATAACTCCAACTCCATGGTCATGATGTATCCACTAACATTCCAAAGACTTCTTTGCAGATAATCTGACCATGTGACGTAAGTCTGGTTAAGAAAGAAGAAAGTAGATGTTGCGAGGTAGAACTACTGAGAAGGTTCCTGTCTTGGTTTCTTTTCCTGTTGCTCTGATAAAATACTGTGACAAAAGCAACTTAAAGGAGAAAGGGTTCGTTTGGCTCACACGTCTAGGTTGTAGTCCATCGTGGAAGAGAAAACACAGCAGCAGGAACTTGGGAGATCTGATCACATTGCATTACAGTCCAGAGCAGGGGGAAATGGGATAGTGCATGCCAGGGCTCAACTAGCATTATCCTTTTTATTCAGTCCAGGATCTGAAGCCCAGGGAGAGGTGCGGCCCACATCCTTAATGTAATTAAGATAATCCCACACAGACATTTTCAGAGACCCATTTTACAGGTTGACAATTCTACACTAACCATTGCATCACACAGTTCCTGTCCAGCAGGTGTGACCCAGCGAATGTGGTGTTTTCTCATTTACTCTTTTTGCCTAGAATTTGGGTGCCATATGACCGTTATTAGCCCTAGGGGATTGAACAAGCTTCAACTTCTACACGTGTGACCTGATGAATTGTCACTAACCACCTCTTTTATGACTAGATGAAACTGTTAGGATTTGGGCTTTCTCTTACTTGTAGTCATATTCCTGTGACATAATAAACAAATCTGTATAGACATTCTGATTTTCTGGGAAATCCCCATTCATATTATGAAATAGTATGAAATATATTAGCAAACATTATCAGAGGGCAGAATTATTGCCATTACTCAAGGATTTTTCAAATCAAGAAAAGAACTATAGGACCCTATCAGTTGCATCTTTTTAACCATTTGTTTATGAATCACTTCATACGTAACATCAAAGAAACTAACAGCTGAATTGTTCTATATTTTTGCTGATTTAGAACCAAAGACAGAAAAAATTTGAAAGTATCATATTCAAGAAGGTATTGTTAGTCAATTACTACCTCTTAACCAGACATGGAACTCAAATGCTGTGTGACCTGTCAGATGCAGACACCTGGCCACCCTAGCTGAGGAGACTTGAATGGATTCGTTTCTGACCTTGTTCATTTATTTCCATTAAGCACTAGGTATATTTTCCTCTCATTTCAGCTAAAAGTCCTTCTAGGTTTTTACTTTTAAAATTTTAATCAATTTCCATTTTTAAATTCTTTTTCTTTAGCAAGAGGGGATACTAGGGATTGAACCTAGGGCCTTTGAATGCTGGACCAACACTCATCCACTGAGCCACATCCCCAGCCCTAAAAGTCCCTTTATCCTCTTGGATACTTAGCTTCCTATTTCTAGCATTCTTCTCCCTCCAACTCCAGCATTCAACTAGTTGTCAAATCTTATGTGGATGGGACATGTAGAGAAGTATCCAAAAGTAGACTTACCCAGTCGCTCTCTGTGACCTCAGTCACACATGCTCTTTGCTCTTGACCACTCATTAGTTGCTTGTGTGGAAAATGTCAATTTGTGTGATGGTGACATTTGAGGCTTATGTGATTGCTTTGATGTGTTAGTTTTGGAGACCAAGCAGCCAAAGACAGCCAACAGACCACTTTTAATTAGGGCTCAGAGGTAATAGGACTTTCTGTTGCCATAGTTTCAGAAGCACATATGTGGTCAGCTGCCTAATGCTGGATTTATTTTCAGATGTTAGATAATTCCGACAGTGAGCCCTAGTGACTTCGGGACATCTGCTGTTCTGGAAGGCGTGGAGTGAAGTCCTCAGCTGAGCAGAAGATGTTCGGGAATGGTGTTGCTTCTCATGTGTTTACTTGTGTATTCTTGAATTATGAGTGCCCGATTAAAGAGGAAATATTAGCCTGTCCCTTAACAAATGCTTTAGCAACAGATTGTTGTTCTGAGTGGCAGGGGAGAAGGAAAGACAAGAAGATAGAGGTAAAGGGGACTTAAAAGCAGGTGAGTGATTTCAGCACCTGGATCCACTGTGGAATCTCATAGACATGACCAAAGTCACAAAAGGAGGGAGAAGTTTGCACTGGACACTAGGAATGCTGTTAGCCTTGTAAATGCCAGCAACCAGAGAGTGCCTGGTAATGCAGCTCAAAAAGACCAATCATATTCATCACTCCTTCTATGTTTAAACCAGTTTACCTGGGAAGTGAGTAGGAGAAACTTTATCTGAATTCAGTGATCCTTTTCCTTCCAAGAGGGGAAGGAGTGGCATCCTTGGCACTATCTAGTCCCATGTGTATTTTTTTTTTTTTTTTGTCATCACAGAGACACTTCAGTACCTTCTAAATGATGACTTCTCATTTCCTCTTTGTATTGTACCTTTTGTTCCCCTCTGGGGAGGTGTAAAGAAATACTTGTTCACCCAAGATAGGGCACAGATAGACTAAAAGAGAGAATTCCATCCAAGGCCAACTTGGCAAAGCAATGAGGTTTATTAGGGCTGCTGAGGAGCATGGTGGACTCAAAGATGCTACAGCATGAGGAAGTCCCCCACACAACTTATGATTAGTTATACCCTGAAAAATTCTCTCCAGTCAATTGTTTACCCTTTTCAGTGTGTGTATATGTGTGTGCAGGAATGTGTGTGTGTGTGTGTGTGTGTGTGTGTGTGTGTGTGTGTGTGTGTAGGGGTGTATTATATATGTCCACATGCACATACAGACCAGAGGACAACTTTGGGTGTTGTTCCTCAAGTGCTGTCTGCCTTGATTTATGAGACAGGGTCTTTCATTGGTCTGGGATTTGTCAAGTAGACCAGGTTATTTGGCCAGGGAGCCCCAGTCCACCTTCCAGAGCTGGAAGTACATTTGTAGAATGGATGAATACAAAGTAGAGGGCATGGGGCTGTGAGAAGGAAGAAATTGCCTTGGAGATCTCCTTCAGAACAATGCCACACTGGGAGCTCACAGGATCAGAAAGACAATATTCTCTTCTGTTTCCCCACCACTTAATAGCTAAAAGCTGTTGTTGGTAGGAGAAGTCCTCCCTCATTCCCTTTCCCAGAGAGGACCTGCCTCTCATTAGTGACATCCAAGGACATGTGTGATAGCCCACCGTAGCTGTGATGAAACAGCCAAGAGAAATCAACTCAGAGATGAAATATTTATTTTGGTTTGTTTTAATCTGTGGCCACCTGACTCAGTTATCTTTGGGTTATGATCAGTCATAATATCATCACTGTCATAGGGAGTGTTAGATGGGACAAAGCTGGTAACTTCTTGGCAGGAGAGAGACAGGGTGGGGGCAGAGAAAGAGAAGAAGAAGGGGAAGGGGAAGGAGAAGGAGAAGGAGGAGAAGGAGGAGAAAGAAGAGGAAGAAGGGGAAGGAGGAGGAGAAGAAGAAGAAAGCTTGAGGATTTACAAAGGTTATATGAACTATACTTTTAAAAAATGACTGTTGTGGTATATCCCTGGTACAACAGTGGTATAACAGTTGGAGGGACAATCACTTTCTTTGTTTTATTTTATTTTTTGTTTGTTTTTACATTTCAAAGTTTCCCCTCCCTTCCCTCTTTCCAGCCCTCCCCCACCCACTCCTCCTCTGCTTCTCTTCAGATACAGGCAGGCCTCTCATGGATATCAGCCAGTCATGGTATATCAAGTTGCAATGAAACTAGGTGCCTCTTCTCCTATTAAGGCTGGATGAGGCAATTGTAGGAGGAAAGGATCCCAAAAGTTGGCAACAGAGTCAGAGACAGCCCCTGTTCCCACTGTTAGAAGTCTCACACAAAGACCAAGTTACACAACTGTAACATATATGCAGAGGGCCTGGGTCAAGTCCCTCTAAGGCTCCCTGATTGTCAGTTCAGTCTCTGTAAGCCCTGGTTAGTTGGTTCTGTGAGTTTTCTTGTAGTGTCCTTGACACCACTGGTTCCTAAAATCCTTCTTACCCCTCTTTCACAAGATTCCCCAAGCTCCGCCTGATGTTTGGCTGTGGGTCTCTGCATCTGTTCCATCAGTGGCTGAATGAAGCCTCTCTGATGACAGTTGGGCTAGACACCAATCTAGAGGACAGCAGAGTATCATCAGGAATCATTTATTTCACTTTTTTTTTTCCGTTTGTGTTTGGTTCTCTGGGGGTATCCCACCTCTGCGTCCTGGCCCTTGGGGTGAGCTCCCTCTGAGGGTATAGTCTCCAGCTGTGCCAGTCATTGGTTGACCACTCCCACAATTTCTGCGCCATCTTTAGCCCAGCACATCTTGTAGGCAGGACAGATTGTAGGTTGAAGGGTGTGTGGTTGGGTTGATGTCCCAATCCTTCCCCTGGAAGTCTTGCCTGGTTATTGGAGACGGCTGGTTCAGGCTCTATTTCTCCTATTGCCAGGAGTCTAATCTGGGCTCACCTTCATAGATTTCTGGGAGTTTCCATTGCTCTAGATTTGTAGCTCATCCCAGAGATGCCCCCAGATTCCAGTTGTCTCTCCCAGATCCCTCCATCCTCCCTCAGCCTGATCCCTTCTGTTCCCACCCCCATTCCTCCTCCCAGGCCCCTCCCACTTTCCACAGCAATGTCCATTCTATTTCCCTTTCACAGTGAGATTCATGTGTCCTGCCCTCCCCTTGGTCCTTCTTTGTTACTTAGCTCCTCTAGGTCTGTGGTTGTAGCATTTTTCTTCTTTTTTGGTAATATTCACTTATGAGTGAATTCATACCATGTTTGTCTTTCTGGTTCTTGAGTTACCTCATTCAGAATGACCCATTCTAGTTCCATTCATTTGCCTGCAAATTTCCTGATGTCATTGGTTTTAACAGCTGAATAATACTCCATTGTGTAAATGTACCACATTTTCTTTATCCATTCTTTGGTTGAGGAACATCTAGGTTGTTTCTAGTTCCTGGCTATTACAAATAAAGCTGCTGTGAACATAGCTGAGAAGTGTCCTTGTGGTATGATGGAGTGTCCTTTGGTCACATGCCCATGAGTGGTATAATAAGCTGGGTCTTGAGTTATATCAAGTCCCAATTTTCTGAGAAACCACAATATTGATTCCCAAAATGGCTGTATAAGTTTGCTCACCCACCAGCAATGGGGGAGTGTTCCTCTTGCTCCATATTCATGCCATTCGGATAGGTATAAGATGGAATCTCAGAATTATTTTGATTTGCATTTTCCTGATGGCTAAAGATGATGAACATTTCTTTTTTTAATTTAATTTAATTAATTTATTTAAAACTTTTAAAATTCATTTACTTACATACCAACCATAGATCCCCCTCTTTCCCCCCTCCTGATCTCCCCCCCCCCCCCGCCCCTACTCCTTATCCTCTCCTCCACAAGGGTAAGTTCTTCCAAGGTAGGGCAAAGCAAAGCCTGGTATATTCAGTTGAGGCAGGACCCAGCCCCTTCCTCCACCTCAAGGGTAAGCAAGGTGTCCACCACAGGTAATGGAATCCAGAAAGCCAAGTCATGCACCAGAGATAGACCCTGATCATACTGCCAGTGGCCCCTGAAACAGACCCAGCTACACATCTCTCTCCCATTATGGGATGGTCTAGTCTGGTCTCATGCAGTTTCCACAGCTGTCGGTCTAAAGTTTGTAAGTGGAACATTTCTTTAAGTGATTCTCAGCCATTTGTATTGGTGAAATTATTAAGGCCACTCCATGTAGTTAAAAGGGAGGTTTATTTTGTGGGGTAATTTACAAGTGAAGGGATAGGTAGGTTGCAGGGTCTGGGAAAGGTATGGCGCAGTCCAGCGGTGTTCTCTGGTGAACTCTTCTCAGTCTACCTCCAGCATCCAGGGTCCAGGAACCAAGAGAGCCCTGGCATCTGGATCCCAGGTCTTCAGTGTCCTCTCTCAGCCCCGCCTTGTAGGCATGACCATTACCGAAGCCTCAATGGGGGTTGGAATTTCTAGATCAAAGCTGGAATGGCTACTCACTACACATTTGAGATTCCTCTGTTGAGAATTCTGTTTAGATTTGTACCCCATTTTTAAATTGGATTATTTGGTTTTTTGATTTCTAGTTTCTTGAGTTCTTTATATATTTTGGATATTAGCCCTCTGTCAGATGTGGAGTTAGTGAAGATCTTTTCCCATTCTGTGGACTGTTGTTTTGTCCTTTGCCTTAGGGAAGCTTTATAGTCCCATGAGGTCCCATTTATCAATTGTTGACCTTAGTGCTTGCACTATTGGTGTTCTTTTCAAGAAGTAGTCTCCTGTGCCAACACTTTCGAGATTATTTACCACTTTCTCTTCTATCAGGCTCAGTTTATCTGATTTTATGTTGAGGTCTTCGATCCACTTGGACTTGAGTTTTGTGCAGGGTGATAGATATGGACATGTTTGCATTCTTCTACATGCAGATATCCAGTTAGATCAGCAACATTTGCTGGAGATGCTTTCTTTTTTTCATTGTATAATTTTGGCTTCATTGTTGAAAATCAAGTGTCCTTAGGTGTGTGGATTTACTTCTGGGTCTTCAATTCAATTTCATTGATCTGCCTGTCTGTTTTTATGCCAACACCGTGTGGTTTTTATTACTATTACTCTGGAGTAGAGCTTAAAATCAGGGATGGTGATACTTTCAGAAGTTCTTTTATTGTTCAGGATTGTTTTTAACTATTCTGCATTTTTTGATTTTCCATATGAAGTTAAATATTGTTCTTTCAAGATTTGTAAAGAGTTGTGATGGAATTGATGGGGATTGAATTGAATCTGTAGATTGATTTTGGTAAGATCGCCATTTTTACTATATTAATCCTGCTGATCCATGAGCATGGGAGATCTTTCCATCTTCTGATATCTTCTCCAATTTCTTTCTTCAAAGACTTGAAGTTCTTGTTATATAGGTCCTTTACTTGCTTGGTTAGAGTTACCCCCAGGTATTTTATGTTGTTTGTGGCTATTGTGAAGGGGGTTGTTTCCCTTATTTCTTTCTCAGCCCATTTATCATTTGTATAAAGAAGGGCTTCTGATTTTTTTGAATTAATTTTGTATCCAGCCACCTTGCTGAAGTTGTTTATCAGCTGTAAGAGTTCTCTGGTGGAATTTTTGGGGTCGCTTATGTATACTATCATATCATCTGTGAATAATGGTACTTTGACTTCTTCCTTTCCATTTTTTATTCCCATAAGTTGTCTTATTGCTCTAGCTAAAACTTCAAGTATTATATTGAATAGATAAGGAGACAGTGGACAGCTTTGTCTTGTCCCTGATTTTAGTAGAATTGCATTAAGTTTCTCTCTACTTTATTTGATGTTGATAGCAAGCTTACTATATATTGCTCTTTTTATGTTTAGGTATGTCCCTTGTATCCTTGATCTCTTCAAGACTTTTATCATAAAGGGGGGGGATAGATTTTGTCAAAGGCTTTTTAGCATCCAGTGAGATGATCATGTATATTTTTTTCAGTTTGTTTATATGGTGGATACATTGACAAATTTTCATATGTTGAATCATCTCTGTATCTTTGGAATGAAGCTTATTTGATGATGGTGGATGATCTTCTTGATGTATTCTTAGATTCAGTTTGCAAGTATTTTTTGAGTAATTTTCTTTAATCCATGTTCATAAGTAAAACTGGTCTGTAATTTTCTTTCTTTGTTGAGTCTCTGTGTGGTTTGGGTACCAGGGTGACTGTGGCCTCATAAAATGAATTTGGCAATGTTCCACCTGTTTCTATTTTGTGGAATAATTTGGGGAGTATTGGTATTAGCTCTTCTTTGAATGTCTGGTAGAATTCTGTGTTAAAACCACCTGGCCCTGGGCTTTCTTTGATTGTGAGACTTTTAATGACTATTTCTATTTCCTCAGGGATTATAGGTCCATATAAATTGTAATAAGTTTTCTGTAATGCAATAATAGGTTCCTCCACTAATGCAGTAAGTCAGATCAAGCCAAACTGGAAAAGTAAAAGAACAGGTTTATTTGAGCAAAGCAACTCCCAGGTGAGTTCTCCAGCATCCAGAGATCAAGGCAGAAGAAGAGGCAGGAGAAGTCACCTGAATTAAAGCAGGAAGCTTATATAACCTGTAGGTGAGGGATGATGTCATCGACAAGCTAGATTTGTGCCCGAGTATGGACAAAAGCTGATCGATTTAGGTGGGATCTTGGGCTACTGGCAACTTCAGGGGAGGAGCTGCTGCAGCCATCAAGAATACTAGGCTTTTCAGCACCATCTCTTTGTTGGAGAGTCTCTGAAAGGGTGAGGTTTGGAGAGAGAGGAATGGGGTTTTCCAGATCAAGCAGGAGTGAGCTGGAGGTTCCAGCCAAATGAATTGTTTATCTGATCTTGATTTAAATTTGGTAAGTGGTATCTCTCAAGAAACTTGTCCATTTCTTTTAGATTTTCCAGTTTTGTGGAATACAGGTTTTTGAAGTCTGACCTAATGGTTTTCTGGATATCCTCGGAGACTGTTGTTATGTACCCCTTTCCATTTCTGATTTTGTTGATTTGGATATTCTCTCCACCTTTTAGTTAGTTTGGACAAGGGTTTATCTATCTTGTTGATTTTCTCAAAGAATGAACTCTTTGTTTTTATTGATTCTTTATTTTGTTCCCTTTGCTTTTATTTTACTAATTTCAGTCCTCAGTTTGATTATTTCCTGCCATCTACTCCTCTTAGGTGTGGCTGCTTCTTTTTGTTCTAGAGTTTTCAGGTGTGCTGTTAAGTCACTAGTATAAGATCTCACCAAATTCTTCATGAAGACACTTAGTGCTATGAACTTTCCCCTTAGCACCACTTCATTGTGTCCCATAAGTTTCGGTATGTTGTGCATTCATTTTCATTGAATTCTAGGAAGTTTTAATTTCTTTCTTCATTTCATCCTTGACCCAGTGGTCATTTAGTAGAGTTGTTCAGTTTCCATGAGTTTGTAAGCTTTCTGTTGTTGAAATTCAGCTTTAATCTATGGTACATGGTCAATTTTAGAGAAGGTTCCATGGGGTTCTGAGAAGGATGGATTTTTTTGTGTGTGTTTGGGCAAAATGTTCTGTAGATATCTGTGAGGTCCATTTGAGTCACAACATCTGTTAGTTCCATTATTTTGTTTAGTTTCCAAATCTGGACAATCTGTCCATTTGGTGGGAGTTGGGTGTTGAAGTCTCCCATTACTAATGTGGAGTTCTATGTGTGATTTAAGTTTTAGTATTATTTATTTTACAAATGTGGGTGCCCTTGCATTTGGGGCCTAGATGTTTAGAATTGAGACATCATTCTAGGATACTATGCCAGCCTGCGTCTTAAGTCTGTTTGATTGGAAAATTATTTTCCAACCCTTTATTTGGAAGTAATGTCATCTTTGATGTTTAGGTATGTTTCTTATATGCATTAGAAGGATGGATTCTGTTTTTGTATCCATTCTGTTAGCCTGTGTCTTTTTATTGGTGAATTGAGTCCATTGATGTTGAGGGGCATTAATGTTAACTTCTGTTATTATGTTGCTGTTGGTGCTGATGACTGTGTGTGTGTGTGTGTGTGTGTGTGTGTGTGTGTGTGTGCGCGCGCGCGCGTGTATTTCCTTCTTTGGATATTGCTGGTGTGAGACTATTGCCTGTGTTTTCATGGGTATAGTTAACTTCCTTGGGTTGGAGTTTTCCTAGGGCTGGGTTTGTAGATAGATATTGTTTAAATTTGACTTTTTCATGAAATATCTGGTTTTCTCCATCTATGATGGTTGAAAGTTTTGCTGGATTTATTAGTCTGGGTTGGCATCCATGGTCTCTTATAGTCTGTAAGACATCTATCTGCTCAGGCCCTTCTGCCTTTTAGAGTGTCCATTGAGAAGGGTGTAATTCTTATTGGTCTGCTTTTATATGTTACTTGGTCTTTTTCCTTGCTGCT
This sequence comes from Onychomys torridus, assembly GCF_903995425.1. Classification (NCBI taxonomy): domain Eukaryota; kingdom Metazoa; phylum Chordata; class Mammalia; order Rodentia; family Cricetidae; genus Onychomys; species Onychomys torridus. Next base: position 81,938,816 of record NC_050450.1, on the reverse strand, counting down.
TTTAATACTTTTTCTTTGTTCTGTATGTTTAGTGATTTGATTTTTTGTGTGACTAGGGGACTTTTCTGATTCAATCTTTTTGCTGTTCTCTAAGCTTCTTTTACCTTCATAGACATGTCCTCCTTTAGGTTAGGGAAATTTTCTTCTATGATTTTCTTAAATATATTCTCTGTGCTTTTGAGCTGTGATCCTTCTCCTTCTTTTCCTATTATTTTTATGTTTGGTCTTTTCATGGTGTCCCAGATTTTCTGGATGCTTTGTGTTAGGAGTTTTTTAGATTTAACATTTTCTTTGACAGATAAATCTATTTCTTCTATCGTATCTTCAAGGCCTGAGATGTTCACTTACTTAGATTTTTCCATTTCCTGGATTACCTCAGTTTGTGTTTTCTTCATTGCTTCTATTTTGATTTTCACATCATGAATTGTTTCCTGACCTTTTTTTTTCTTGGCTTTTTTGGCATTCTTTAAGGGACTTATTGATTTCCTCTAATTTTTGGTTGTCTTTTCCTTGATTTCTTTACGGAAGCTTTTCGTTTCCTCTTCAAATACTTCTATCATCTTCATAAAATTGTTTTTAAGGTCATTTTCTTGTGCTTTGGGTATGTTGGAATGTTTAGGTCTTGCTGTCGTAGGGTAGCTGGGCTCTGGTGGTGCCATATTGTCCTGGCTGTTGTTGATTGCACTTTTACATGGGCATTTAGGCATATGGGTTTGAGATGATTAATTCTAGTCCCTGATTTCTGAGTTTGTCTTTGTTGGATGGGGGTTTTCTTCCTTGTTTTCAGTTTCCTCTTTGTTTTCTCTAGTCTTTGTGGTCTGAATTTCTGGCAGCTCACATGACCTCTGGTCTAGTGGACAGAGTGATCTCTGTTCAAGTGGGGAGTTGGTGGTTTGGCAGTTAGCTTGGCCTTTGGTGCAGCAAGGGGTATCTGTTCTTCTGACTGGAGGGGCCTGCACTTGAGCAGCTGCAGCTGATCAAGCTAGTGTGGCTTGTGCCTGACTGATGGAAGTCCACCTGGGTTGGGGGCAGGGTTCAGCAGCAGGACTATGGATGAGCTGGGATGGTGTGGGCTGTGGGAAGGGTCTTGGGATACAGAATCTAGGGAGTGCGGCAGCTTTGCCCTCAGGCAGATCACTCACTGGTTCTGACTGTTATGGCCTTCACCTGAGTGGCAGAAGTCTACTGGGCTTGGGGCCTGGGCCTAGCAGTGGGGCTACAGATGATGTATGAAATGACAGGGGTCTTGGGGACAGACTCCAGGGAGGGGGCCAGTTCCTCTAGCAGGCAGGTCACTTACTGGATCTGGCTGGTGTGGCCTGCCAGCAATCACTTTCTTAAATTTTCAAAAGAGCCTCACATTAACACATTATTCGTGTGTGTGTGTGTGTGTGTGTGTGTGTGTGTGTGTGTGTGTGTGTACATGTGGGAGTTCAGAGGTCTACTTGTGGTAGTCTGTTCTCTTCTTCCACTTAGTGGGCTCTGGGGATTGAACTCAGTGTGTCAGGCTTGTGTGGTAAGTGACTACCTGCTAAACCATCCCTCTGACACCCAACTACTTTCCGATTGGATTCCATGAAAGTAAGAAGGGGTTAATCATGAAGAAGGAGTCGGCAGAAAGGGGTAAGAGATGATATTGGGGGGTTAAATATGATCATGATTTGTTGTGTAGATGTGCAGGATTGTCAAAACAAAAAGATTAAAAAGAAATGAATGTTCCCATTTTTTTCATGTCTCTCCTTGCTTTTAGTTAATTAAGCATTTTGTTTGTTTCTATGAAGTAAAAGGGTAGACACCAGCTCAGTACTGGGGAATCCATCAAGGTTTCAAAGAGGCTTTTAAAAAACGTGGTAGTGCTGGAAATTGATGGGTGACTACTGTGAGCTTCCATTTGCTGGATGTGTGCAGCCAAGTAGAACAGACAATACTTTTCTTTGTGGTAATTGTCCATTTTCTCTCTTGTTTTTAATTTGTTTCAAATAGCTGGAGGTTAGGGAACAAGCCATCTAAGAGACACAAATCTATAAGTAGTCTCTTAAATAGGGGAAAGGAAACTAACATTTACGAAAGAGTTATATTTCTGGTATTTTGTATGTAATTTGAACTCAACTGCACTTTTTCATCTGTTTTAAGATCTAGACTCAATTGATTCAAAATGCTTTGCCATGAACTATTCAATGTCCAAATTGCCCCTAAATATTCACAAATTTCCTTGGGGCTTAAGTTCTCTGAGCACTTTTCCTTCCTTCCTTCTTTCTTTCTTTCTTTCTTTCTTTCTTTCTTTCTTTCTTTCTTTCTTTCTTTTTTATTTTTAATGCTGAAGCAGTCGGGTGTTTGAACCTCTGCATCCCCTTCTAAGCACTATTCAACTAGATTTGAAATAGCTCTTCATAGTCTGCCTCAAAGCCCAACCTCATGTTATGAAGGGCTTTCATGTACATGCAGCAGACTTCACTGCAGGTTATCACAGTGGTCAATGTTCTTCAGATAAGCAGAACTAATAAATGCATAGATAATATAGATAAATAGGAAGATGCTTATCATGAGGCATTGGTTCACATGGACCCAAAAGCCAAAAACAAACAAACAAACAAACAAAAAAAACCCATGACTGTCCATCTTCAATCCGCAGGTATAGGAAATTCATTTGTTATAGTTTTCAGCCCAAATCCCAAATTCCTAGAGCCAGGGGAACCAAGGTTATAGGTATCAATCTAAATTGAAAGTCTAAAGATGTAAGTCCTGGACTAATCTGAAGGTCCAAGAGCCACAAATAATGCCTCCCACCAAGTGCTGAACCACAAATGCTTCCCACCAAGTGCTGAGCTGTGTGATGTAGGTGCGATAGTTGACTCTAGAATGTTAGCTTCTTCTGACCAACAGAAGATCAACTCATTGTGTTTCCTATTTTTATGTAAGACTGTGCATAACCAAAATAGAGCATTGTGAGTGGAACTTCGTCTTTAGCATTTAGTTATGCCTTACCAGATCAGGTACAATGGGACAGTGGAGGAGTTGAGTCAGGGACAGATCGACAAATCTGGCAACTCTGAATGGAGCTGCACCTAAGTTCTTGGGTCAAACAATGGAGGAGGGTCATACCAACCTCTATCTCCTTATTTCTTCTGCAAATCTTAAACCTTGCCAGCCAGGCATTGCTAACAGAATTTTCCAGCTCTGTACACCAACCCACAATATCTGTCATGCAGTGGAAATAAAAATGGGTGAGCTCTTGGGCACCTGGGCCTTGGGAAAGTTGAAAACAGAGTTCCTAAGCTTGGTGTGGTGGCACACACCTTTAGTCCCAGTACTCGGAAGGCAGAATTCCGGGTAAGTATGGGTTGCAAATGAGACCTGGTCACAAACCTACTCCCCAAATTCTTGTTGTCAGTTTCAGCTTTATTTGCAATTCCTAAGAGAGTCCCAGGCCCTTCCAGATCTGACATCTCCTAATTCTCCCACAAGTTCTGGAGACAAAGATCCTTGCCCACTGTAGACTTGACTGGGAAGGTTTGGTGCTGTAGTGGTACAGAGACATCTCTTTTTCTTTTTGGTTAGTTCTTAGTTCTGGTATTTTTTCTGCTGATGGATTTCTGGTCTCTCTGCTGGAATCACCTTCTATTTATTCCTTCCCTGGCTCTACCTTCTTTGTCTTCCTATTGACAGATGATGTAGAAACAGACCTATGGCAAGAAACAGAGTTGCTTGTGGCTAATGGAGGCTCTCTAAATCGCTGTGATGTCCTTAAGCTGTGTGCCTATGGGAATATTGATTTTGATTTTATTTTCTCCTTTTGGTTAAGAATCTTAATTGAACTGCAGGGTAACCACGATTACCACAGGCTCACCCCTATTAAGTCCCAAACACAGTTTCCTGAAGTTTCTACTCAATCAATACTACCTAGTTTCAATGAGAAGAGAAAGGTTACAAATTTTATATATAAAAGTGGGTATTGAAAAATTCCTCTGGTCAGCTTTGGGTCAGCATTCAATTCACAGTACTTTATGAGAGTAATTCTTTCAGAGCAAGATTTTTTTTTCCAGCCATGAGGTGAGTTTCAGAAGCTATGGGAGCAAGTGGGATGTCATTTGGAAAATTGTTCTTTGTGTAAAAATATGGTATGGGTGGGAAGAGGCAGCCAGACCTGCTGGTGTCTAGCTGGGTTTGGAGGGAAGAGGGTCTGGTAGTAATGTGGTCCTATGGACACTTAGGAGAGACTCCTTGATACCTGGAGGGAACCTGCTCACGGCTCCATCCTCGGTTCTTTTTAAACTACTAGTCTCTATACTGGTTATAAAAACTTCATTTCATTTCATTTACTCAGTAACTGCTACATACATACTACAAGCCAGGGTATCCAGTGACTTTCCCCTGTCAGGGAGCATAATTCCTATAACCTTTTATGTTAGATATTACCATCTCCATCAACTCCAAGACTCGGATTGCTCTCTTGGTGTTACACTTGGGAGCACTTTATTTTTTCAGGGAGCTGTGCTAATCCGGGCCCTTCAAGAAGCAGGAACCCAGAAGAGTTCGTTTGGGGCAAAGAGCAATGGGAGGAAATGAGAAGGCTGAGTGAGTCGTCAGACTGTGTGTGGTTCTGGCCCTGAGATGAAGTCCTAAGAAAAAAGGAAGGAAGGAAGGAAGGAAAGAAGGAGGGAGAAGAAGAAGAAGAAGAAGAAGAAGAAGAAGAAGAAGAAGAAGAAGAAGAAAAAGAGGAGGAGGAGGAGGAGGAGGAGGAAGAGAATCAGAGGAAGGAAGGGACAGAAGGAAACAAGGAAAGAACCATACCAGTGGGGAATCCAGAACCAAAGTTTCCCCAACTGTGCACCTTGCATCAACAGTGAACAGGCCTGCCTTAGGACCCCTGTGATGCTCAGTTAGAGTGGGAGCACCCACAGGATGTGAGACTGTGAGAACACAGTGGTGGATTTCAGAGCTTAGTATCAGAGCTCTGGGTCAATTACCCTCCCAGCAGGAGAGAATCAGGATTGGAAAGTCAAGGCCTTGAACCAAATGTCTGTTCTGCCTATGATCTAGTCATTATAAGCAAGCTAAGTAATTTCTCTCAGTCTTCTTTCTTCTCCTTTTTAAAGAAAGATAATTCATACCTCATGAAACCATACAGAGGGATATGGGATTCAATGCTTATACAGACTGTTTTGAACAGTGCTTGGCACATAGTGAACTTTCAGTGAATACTAAGTTGTACTGGGTATCATTGTATCAGTGGTTCAAGCATTAATTTTTCAAATGAAATATTCTTAAATTAAATATGAAAAAAAGAGGAGAATGGAGTTTTCTAGCTTAAGAGGAAGAGGAAGTCTTGTTTGGTTCCCATCCATCTACCCCAACACCTAAGGCCATTTCTGGGGTAACCTAGGAGCTGAATGAAGGAAGCTTAGGGAGGACTCACAGCACACATATGTTTGTGTATATTTGAATTTTTATGATGAATGAAAACTCATTTTAAAAATTAATATGCAGTAAGACAGACAGTTTAAGGATATATAGTTTTATATGTTTAATGTATGTACAGGGTTGTATATATCACTATGTTGCCCAGGTTGGCCTCAAACTTGTAGGCTAAAGAGATTCTCCTGCCTCAGTCTCCAGAGTAGCTGGAATTATAGTTGCATACCACTACAGCTCACTGTGAATTTCTGTAACCACTACTATAATGGAAATACATACAATTTCACCAATTATGCCTGTAGGGTCACACCCTCCCTATTCTTACCTCTGGTAACAACTGATTTATTCTTAACATCATAGTTTTGTCTTCCTAAAATTATCAAATAAATGGAGCCATTCAGTCTTCTGGGACTGGCTTTTTCTTTCAGCATAATGCCTTTATCTATCCAAGTCTGTATATCAATAACTGGTTCTTTTAATTGCCAAGTACTGTTCCACTGACTGGATGCACCACAGTTTGTTTAAGTAACATTGGGCTGTTTCCAGTCTAGAAGGTCACCTGGCACATAGTTGAGTGTGATCAATAAACACAAGCAGCTATTATGAGGGCTAAGAATGGGAATCTATAGTTGGTATCCTCTAGAAGGTTCTTACATGTCCCCTCCTCCTCCTTTTTCTTGACTCTATACTTTGGCTTTCTCTTACATTTTTTTTTTCTTGTAAGTCATCAATTGTAATGAGTCAAGTCCATTTTCTTTGGCCTCAGTAACTAGTTAGGGAGGCAGTCACCTAACATGGCTTTTCCTTGTCGGTTTCTTGCTCTCTGGACAATTATTTCTCCCCATTGTCAGCCCCCAACTCCCAAGTCAAAAGCAATGGCTTCAGATCAAACCTGTATAATTGACTGTCATTGAATATGGGCCCAGGACTGCAGCTTCCCAATCTCAAGTTTCTCTCAGATTCTTAATCTTCCTCAGTCACTCATCCCTGCTGATACTTCTCAAGCATTTGAGCAACAATGACCTCATTCTTTATTCAGCAAATTCATGATTCTAGTCCCAAGCTGTGAAATATCCACCTTCGCTAACATCAACACCATTCAGATCCATTTGAACAGAGAAAGGACAGTGGTTACCGACACTGCCAGTGGCCTCTAAGGACAGTGGAGTTGCTTAAACTTAAACAGAAGGCTGTCCATTCCATTGAGCCCTCGATGGGCGTGGTGTGGGGATTGCCTGACAGCTTGCAACAGCCTTTACCCCAAGGAGCTGGGGAAGCTGAAAGATGGTATGACAAGTGAGAATTGGGAGTTCCTAGGGGGCGTTCCTAAAGGAAGTGGCCCAGGAGGAACAAAGGAAGAAAAGTAAGAGAGAAGACCCCATGATGAAGACACTAGGCTCGGGACCACAAAAGTTCATGTTGTCAGTGAAAAATCTGCAGGGGGGTATTTCTACTGCTGTCCTAGTGTTTTCTAATTTGGCATCTTTAACACCGAGGGCACTCCTTCAGTTTGAGAGACAGTTCATTACTCACCAGTCTTAGGGCTGCACAGTACACCCAAGACCTTACACAGAGGGTCAAGGAGCCCAGGAAGGAAAAAGCAAAAGAGAGGAGAAGGGACTTGTGGGCCTAAGCCTTGTTTGAGTACAGAACCTATTCTAAGTTTCCTGCAGAGTTCCCCCTGTGAGTTTAAAGCAAGCAGGCAGGCACGAGCTCCAGGTTGTACTCCGTGTGGGATGTGAGGGTCAGCAGAGCCATTCAGATAGGTTTCATCTAGTTGTCTATGGGGAGGTAGTCATGGAGGCAGCTGTACCCATTTTTTTTAAATGGTGCTGAAAATATGAACTATGATGAAGTACCATTTGGTCTGCCCTCGGGGCGCTAAGTGGTTGAGAATAGCCAGAGTCAAATGTGCTAAGACTGCTCTCCTGAGGAAAAAGAATGTCTTAAATTGCTCATCTAGACTCCTCTGCTGTGCTTTCTGACCTCAGACCTCCTAGTAGCATCCATTATGTACTCTCGTGGCTTCTGAGAATAATTTCACCCCAGAAGACACACAGGTTGGTTCCTATTTCTATGCCAATGGAAGTGGGGCAAACAGAGTAGATACTGGAAGGGGACAAGCCAAACAAACTGACTGAATTTAGTGAAAACAGGGTGGCTCCTATCTGCCTCTTTCCACTTCCTCATCACCAAGGACCTGCCTCATACTGAGGAAAGATGAGGGATTTTGTAGACCCGATCTCTCATCTTTAGATTGTGACTGTGTTGGAGATAGGACCTTAAAGAGGTAATTCAGATGAAATAAGATCAAAGGGTGGGGTGCTACTAGGTAGGATTAGTGTCCTTATAGGAAAAGGAATCGGAATCAGGGGTGCATGGATGTACACTGAAAAAGAAGATATCTTCAGGCCATGAGAGAGACCTCATGAGAAACCAGTCCTGCTGGTATCTTGACATTGGACTTTAGATCTCTGTGACAGTGAGAAGCAGTATTCTTCTGTTTAAGCCACCCAGACTGTGGCATTTCATTACATCTTCCCTAGACAATGAATACAAATGGTTAGGTGATCTCACTTGGATCTCAAGACCCAGGGAGGACTCAGCAGATACTAGGGTATATTTAAGAACAAATGGTATCTCCATTACATTTTAAATAGAGTATGGCAAAAAAGGGGGGACAGATGAGGTGCAGAGGCAAAGTACTGAGATGTGGTCGATGACTCAGCCAGGGCCTTCTGGGTCTGTGACCTTGAACAGCTGTCTCCCTGAATACCAACGTCCTCCAGCAGCAGCAGCAGCAAGAGAACAGTAAGCCTTGATGACGACTGTTTATGGAGCTCTAAACACATGCAGACCTTTTATTCTTTGGAAGTCCTAACTATAGATTGATAACTCTCTAAACTTCAGTTATCTCCTACCCAGGATCTGTTGGAATCACTTGATGGTCAGGCCAGAAGTAATGGGAAACAAATGACTATCACATTGAAAATGACCAATTTTGGAGGTGGCACCATCACTTCTGACAGAAGAAAGATGTGCTCTGAATGAAAGCTGAAAAAACAGAAGTCCCTCTTACTTCTAAACCATACGAGAGGCAACATGTCTGTTGCCATGAGGGATGGGTGTTTTGTCTACTTTCATAAATAATTATGGCTTCTTCTGGTAAAAAAAAAAAAAAAAAAAAAAAAAAAAAATTAAAAAAAAAATTTCCAAGAAGCAGTTTGGGAAAAAAATGTATCAAGATGTTTAAAAATAATTGTGTTGTTTTACACAGCAGTTCCATTTATAACAATTTATTCTAGGAAGATAATTTGAAATGTAGAAAGCTGTAGGCTTAACATGAGATGTTCCCTTGCAGCTTAACTGTGGCATAAATTTGGAAAACTCCTAAGCCCATCCTGTCAGGAGTGTGGTTAAATAAGTTGTGGCACATTCATATGACAAAAGGTTATGTAATCACAAAAATATGCAAGCAAACTATCAGTATGCGAAAATAGCAGAACACAAACAAACTGGAAGTAATGATTGCTTGACACTGGGATTTCCAATTTTTTACCTTCTGTTTTATACTTCTGATTTCGAGAAATTTCTATGATGAATATGCATTATATTTATAAGTTGGAGGAGGACATATAAGATAATGGTCACAAAGGAAGATAACAATGGTAATGTGTTAATAATGTCCTCACCCGTGGCCAGGAGACAATTTTGCCTACCATATGCCATATAGCAAATATGAAATGTAGCTCAAGTGAAACGATGTATAAACTATTTACTCTACCACTATGTTCTGATTTCAGTAAAAGTTGTGAGGCTCCTGTTGACCCTTTCATGAAGTCCCAGTAACTTTCTGGTGTGGCCCATGGACACAAGGGGATACTTTAGTTAGTTCATACGTTGACTGCAAAGGACGTGAGAGGACATAGGCAGGATGGGAGACAGGGGTAAGACATGGCAAGTGGGAGGAGTGGTGGAGCTCCCATGCCCCCTCTGTGCTCCCACCATCCAGGAACCCCCACCTAGTCAGTTACTTGGAAGTTTCCTGATCCAACCCTTTTGGGTTTCTGACAGAAGTTTCATAGCATGAGTAAAATTAGCAGAATCATTATTAATTGACAAATCATTCATTGGCCATTGGGATCAACTTAGCATTAAGCCCTTCTCTATTCCTTAGCTGCCAAGAATGGGGGCAGGTCCTAGGCAAAGAACTACAGGTAACTTCAATGACAGCTGAGAGAAGGAGAATTAGCCTCTCCCAGGGATGAGCTTCCTGGTTGGTTTTCCAATAGAGTGGACTCAACAGGTTGTATTTATGTATCTATATATCTTTATCCGCCTATCTATCTATCTATCTATCTATCTATCTATCTATCTATCTATCTATCTATCTATATCTATATGTAACAATCATCATCAAAGAAAAAAGCTATCCTTTTTGAGAGTGTTGGGACATAGGAGAGGTTGGACAGAGGAGGAAAGGGAAGGAGGATGTGATGGATATAATTATATATTAATTAAAAATATAAAAAAACAAGCAAACAAAAATGTTGTTGACTAGCTAAAAAAAGAAAAGTAAAAGAAGACTGGGGTGGGGCCGTAGGTTGCAACTGTCCAAGCGCATGGCTGGCTTTCCTCACCCCAAGCTGCATTCTAATGCTCCTGGGGGCCCATCAAAGTGTTGCATCTAGAACATAAGGGTCTAGAACCAAACAAAATTCCAAGTGATTTAGGGACATTGTCAGAAATTTAAGTCAAAGACCAAATGCTCAAGCGAAAGATTGTTCCACCACCTCTATCTGTCAGAGTTTCAGCATGGATACCAGATTGTGTATCTCTTATCTACCTACCTCCTTGTCATCTGTCTATCTGCATCTAACTGTCTCTACCTACATTGATTTATATAAGTACTGATGCTGCAGACAGAAAGTAGCAGTCTTATGACTATTTGGAAAATGTTACATGAGACTAGAAATGTATTCTGGGGTCCTGAGTGCCATGCTAATAATGCTGAAAAACAAACAAACAAACAAAAAAACCTTGCAGCCATTAGAAAAATGTATGCAGAGACCACACCTGCTGTTCAGTGTCCAGAGGGACACACAGGTGTCTGGGTTCTGTGCAAGTTCTCAGTCTGTCCTGTGTCACCCCAGGCAGCTCTACAACCACACCTTTTGCTACATGCCTGCTTTCTCCTGTGTGAGAATTCTCTTTCATCTCTAAGCCTCTTTCTTCCCTGTTCTTTCTACAGCAATTTCAGACGAAAACAAGCCTTCACAAGCAGAGCATCTTGCAAGGCTGACTCTAGGCACACCAGTCAAGTGGATATTTTCAGTGGTACCTCTCAGCTTCCTCCTGCCTTGTCACACTTAGGGGGCTCCTCTTCCTGCTCTGTGAAGACATTTCACAGTTTCCCTTTATAAAGTCCTTTGAGTGAAGGGGATGGCTGTCCTTTCCTCCAGGACAGAATCTGTGTCACAGCTGAAAGCCTTGCTCCTTCTTGATGAATGTGTTTTCCTAACAAAACAAAAACAACAATAATGATAGTAATAATAATAATAATAATAGTAATAATCTTAAGCCTTAAGGTAGTCTAGGGAGTCAAACCTGATGGCCAGGCTTTAGCTGGTAAGTGAAAGAGAATCTTAGTCCAGCATGAAACATTGCCAGGGTTCCTAAACTCACAATCCAGGGTGCTGTCTATGCTACTGTTGCCTGAATGGATCTCTTACAGTGGTGTGAATGGGCAGGTATGTGTGTAGTGTGAGTGTGTGCTGTCCACGAGCAGAACCTCTAGTTGGAGAACTCCTGTGATGTTACTGTCTACCTTGAGTAGTGAGTTGGTGGTGGCTTTTTAGACCTGATGAGCACCAAGAGTGAGGAAGTCCAGGGTATGTCCCTCCCCTCTTCCTTCTCCTTTTCTTCTTCCTTCTTCTCTCCCCTCTCTTTCTTTCTCTGAGCAAACTGCTTTGAACTATCATTGCAGAAGCAAATGCTTGTAGAAGGGAGACATCAGCATAAATGTACCTTTGTAACTATTGTTTTCATTTCACAACCTTGTAGGTGCCGATCACATACATGTCACAACGTCACAAAGCAAAAAAGGTGTTGAGTACCTACCAAGTTCGGAGAAATATGCTAGATGCTTGGGATACAAAGATAAATAATCTCAACACAATGCCTGTCAAGATGATCTCATTCAAGGTGATTCCATGATCTATAAGTAGGCCCAGGGCCCAGGAACACAGAGAAAGGCTATCTTCCAAAAGTTGCTTTGTTTTGGAAGTCTGGAGGTCACTCTTGAGAGCTTGGACTGAACAAGAGCAGTGAGACTATTAGCTAGAGAGGCAGCACTTTCCCTGCATGTTTTAATTTAAGCTCTTTAAAACCTGGAGCACACAATCAGTGGCAGGAGAGCGACAATGAGCAGTAGACTTTACAGCTTACAGGTCCTAGAGCATGCACAGACATCTGAGGTGACATACAAAGAAGCAAGGGATGAGAGAAAGAGAGAGAGAGAGAGAGAGAGAGAGAGAGAGAGAGAGAGAGAGAGAGAGAGAGAGAGAAACCAGAGAGCTAAGATCTTGCCTGGGTCTGTGTAGCTAGAGTTTTCCTGCCTGGCCCACAGTCAGGACAAATCTCTCTTACCCGCCAGTCCCACAGTCGCTCAGACCCAACCAAGAAAGCACACAGAAACTTACATTGTTTAGAAACTGTATGGCTGTGGCAGGCTTCTTGTTATCTGCTTCTTCTATCTTAAATTAACCCATTTCTGTTAGTCTATACTTTGCCACATGGCTTGTGGCTTACCAGTGTCTTTCATGTTGCTTTTCATGGCGGCGGCTGGCGGTGTCTCCCCAGCCTTCTACTTCCCAGAATTCTCTTCTCTCTTGTCCCGCCTATACTTCCTGCCTGGCCACTGGCCAATCAGAACTTTATTTACACAGAGCGATATCCACAGCAGGTCTGGATCCTTATTCCAACAGCTTTCTTGGGGGCTTTCATTGTCGGTTTAAAAAAAGCAGGCTTGAGTTCTCAGTTACACTGTGACTGAGAAATGTCACCACAGCCTACTGCACTGTCCATGTGGGATGTGAGGGTCAGCTGGGCTAGCCATCTAGGCTTCATCTAGCTTCCTGTGTGTGTGGGGGGGTAAGTAGTCACTGGAGATAACTGTGCTCACACTTTATTATGGTGTTACAAACACAAGCAACAAGTTATCACTTTGTCCTGACCATGCAAGTTGATGGGCATTTATACTATTTTCATTTTTGATATTGTGAATGGTCTATTAAGAATACTCATGTGCAACTCTGTATGCATGTATATTTTACTTTTTCTTTACACAGTTAAAAGTGGAATGGCTAGATCACTGGCAAATTCATGTTTTACTTTTGAAGGAGCTTCCAAGTTGTTTGCTAACTGTGCCATTTTATACCCTAACAGCAGTGCATGATGGAGTCTGGGTTTTCACATCTTCCCAACATTCATTATTGCCTGTCTTTTTTTTTTTTTTTATTATGGCCATTAGTGGGCATGAAATGCTGTCTCATTGTGTTTTTAATTTGCATTTCCCAAATGGCTAATGCTTTTGAGCATTTTTAGGGGCTTTATATTTTTAAAATTAAAGATATTCATTGTAGAAAACTAAAAGTAAGAAAAAACCCATGTTTCCACAATCTAAATATAAATACTGTTACGTTTTGATGTGGTTGGTTCTCATGTGTGTGTGTATGTGTGTGCTGTGTGCATGCCTATTTGTAGATGTGTTTGCATACGTGGGTGCGTGTGACGTGCATGTGAAGGCCATAAGTTGATATCAGATGTCTTTCCCAGTTGCCTTTCACCTTATCTATTTAGGTAGGGCCTCTTTCTTGAACCCAGAGCTTAACAATTCAATTCAGGTAGTTTGACTAGCCAGCTTGTTACGGGGAACCTCTGTCTTTGTGGATTACAGGCAGGTTCCCTACATCCCCCTGGTATGTACAGGAGCAATAGGGATCTGAAGTCTGGTTCCTCTACTTGTGTGGCAAGTGTTATTATACCTGCTGTGCCATCTCAGCCCTGGTGATGTGCGTTGTTTTAAAAGTCACATGTGGATGGGAGAAATGGCTCAGTTGCTGTGAACACTTTGCAGGGAAACTGAGCTTGATTCCCAGCACTTACGTAGCTCACAACCATTTGTAACTCCAGTTCCAGGGGATCTGATCCCCTCTTCTGACCCCCCTTGGTGCCAAGCACATGTGCTAATGTGGTACACATGTGTACATACAGGCAAAACACAAATACACGTAAAAAATTGTAAAAAAAAAAAAAAAGCAAAAACCCACATGTTTGTGATATGTGTCTTTTTTTTTTTTAAGGTTTACTTATTTATTATGTATACAGTGTTATGTCTGCATGTTCTCCTGCCCAGCAGAGGAGGGCATCAAATCTCATTACAGATGGTTGTGAGCCACCATGTGGTTGCTGGGAATTGAACTCAGGACCTCTGGAAGAGCAGTCGGTGCTCTTAACCTCTGAACCATCTCTCTAGCCCAATATGTGTCTTCTTCAGAAGCAAACAAAGTTAGGGTTTTAGTGTATGTCCTATTTTGAAGATATTTTTCCTTCTATATTTCCTGATAACTGAATTCTTTTCTGAAACTTTCCCTCCGGTGTAACCATTTTAGTCATTCTTGGAGATGAACTCTGCTCTGAATCCCGACGGTCAAAGATGAAAGGCAGTGTGGTTCCTGATGGGGCTGGGGGAGGGGTCCCGGGGCTGGGGGAGGGGTTCCGGGGCTGGGGAGGGCTTCCGGGGCTGGGGGAGGGGTTCCTGATGGGGCTGGGGGGGGGGTTCCTGATGGGGCTGGGGGAGGGGTTCCTGATGGGGCTGGGGGAGGGGTTCCTGATGGGGCTGGGGGAGGGGTTCCTGATGGGGCTGGGGGAGGGGTTCCTGATGGGGCTGGGGGAGGGGTTCCAGCTCCGGTCTCTGTGTTGCTTCTGAAGATCAGTTTCCAAGTGGTTTTTATGTCTTATTTTAAAATCAATAACACATCGAAATGTAGACAGTGTTAAAATGAGAAGAGATCGGGGCTGGGGAGATGGCTGGCAGTTAAGAGCACCTGCTGCTCTTGCAGGGGACCCATGCTTAGTTCTCAGCTCCAATGGTGACAGCCATCTGTAACTCCAGCTCCAAGTGGCTCTGACAGTGACCTCTGTCCTCAGTGGGCACCACCTACGTGCATGCACACCCTCCCCCACATCACATACACATAATCACAAATGAAAATACATCTTCAAAAGAGAGAATGGGGGTTGGGGATTTAGCTCAGTGGTAGAGTGCAAGCACAAGGCCCTGGGTTCGGTCCTCAGCTCCGGCGGAAAAAAAAAAAAAAAAAAAAAAAGGAGAGAGAGAGAGATGGGGGGGGGGAAATGGAGGCTGCTGGCATTGGGGTTTCAGCTATGTTGTATGTTAGAACATGTTCCCTAGTGTCCCCGGCTTGGACTTACTTTTCTTATAAGATGGTCACAGTGACAGGGTCCACTACTGTAGAGTCAAGCATGTGCAAAATGGTTATGCCTGCCTCAGTTTTGAGTTACTTAATTTCACATTTGTATAACATCAAATTTGAAACAAAACAATTTGAAGAGGACCCTTTAAATGAACGTAGTAGCAACCACTGTGTCTCTTGCTAGGCTACACGTACTGACCAATGGTGTAGTTTAGAGAGAACAATCAGCTAATGTTCTCCCAATATACAGGTATGACATGCGGTTTTGCATTTATCTTTAGTGTCGTGAAAATTTCTGCAAAAGCACTTTTCTGGGTGATTTTTATGAAGAGAAATAGTTAAGAAATAGTTAAGAAAAGGCCACCAAAATGTTTAAATTTAGAAAAGACATTGAAAATGCTAACTATGGGTCCCTAATATGACATTTTGAGGACAGTGAGTCCCAGAACACTCTGGTGTTACTGTAGAATGTCTTTTCTGCTTATACATTATATGAAGATAACTGCACACATTTGTGTGAGTGCATGTGCAAGCCACTGGCCAACCTTGAATGCTTTTGAGGCAGGGTCTCTCTCCCTGAGTCTGGAGCTTACAGATTTGGCTTGTCTGTCTGGCCCCGAAGCCCAGAATTCCTCATCTCCACCTCCCCAGAGCTATGGTGACAAGCTCATGCCGCCATGTTTTTGATGTGGGTCCTTGAGGATAAAACACAGGTCCTCATGCTTGTACACCTAGCATTTAATGACGAAGCCATTTCCCTGGACTCCACAGCAGGCTTTCTTAATTTTTTCCAAAGGAAGTATTTACTCCCAAAGAAGGGTTTTAATTTTAACATGTATGTCTTGGCATGGAAGGCAATGAATTCTTAATGTGTACTCAGCATCCTTTATATAATGTACTGTCATCTAAGCCATGGATACCTTCATGTTGCCTTCTCTTTATCTTCTGTGAGACAGTTGTTCAACCAAGAGTCTGTTGACTGATTATCTTATTCACTCAAATCTGTATGTCCCTTAGAAAACATCTATTGTTTCTATCATAGAATTATTGCATGTTTGCTGTATTGGTGGACATTGTATGACTTATTATTAATGTTAATTATTGATATTACTATAGTTGTTAATAGTAATAGGATTTAAAATTTTTTATTTTGTGTGCATGGGTGGTTGTCTGTGCACCACCTGTGTGCCTGGTGTCCTTAGAGGCTAGAAGAGAGTGCTGGATCCCTGGAACAGAAGTTACAGACAGTGGTGAGCTACCATGTGTGTGGTGGGAATCTAATCTGTATCTTTTAGAAGAGCAGTCAGTGCTCTTAACTATTGAGACATCTCTCTTGGCCCTAGGATATTACACTTGGTCACAGTGCTGCATTTTGAATTGGTTACTTACTATTGGTACTTATATTCAGGTAAATCCCAACCACCATACTGAAGATTTCAGCAGGGACATGCTTTGCAGAACACCAGCTGTGATTTCAAAGCATCAAAAGAAACAATCCAATTATATTTTTTACTCTAGGCTCACAAAATAGTGTGGGGGAAATATTATTTTGCATAATGCCCAGTAAAATAGACTAAGTGTCCCCTCATCAGCCCTATATGCTGTGCTCACCGTGTGTCCTTTTCCTTGAGTATCTTCTTGTACATCTTTGCTGCTTTTAACACCACACTACTGCTTCCCACTTTCTTCCAACTCTGCTGTCCATATGTTAGTCTGATGAGTGCCACCCACGTTGTTGAACATTTGAGTGAGAAAGCATCCTGGATTAGTTATCTTGAGGAGTGACAGACTGCCCTAACCTTAGTGACCAGATAGTCTTATCTCATAGAAGAGCTTTGCTGGTGGTGTGTAAATAAAATGGTTTTCATTTTAGTTACCCTGCTTACTAAAATTTATTAGATCTAATGGTCTTCATTAAATTCCTTTGGGGGTTTCTAGGTATATAATACGAAGTCTTTCCTTTTCTAGGACATTCGTCTTATTTTTCCAATCATTGACTAGAATTATCCAAATATTGAATAACAAAGATAAATAATGATGGTGTTACTTGTCCTGTTTCTCACTTTAATGGGAATGCCACTTGATGCATTAGGCAATCCAGGAGTGTGCAATGCCAAAAACATTACAATAAAACCAAGCTCCCTGTGGTGGTTTGAAAAGGAGTGGCCCCTCTAGACTCACGTGTGTGAACGCTTGGCACATGAGGAAGTATGGCCTTGTTGGAGTAGATGTGGCTTTGTTGGAGGAAGTGTGCCACTGGGGGTAGGCTTTGAGGTCTCATGTGCTGAAACTATGCCCATTGTGACACACAGTCCCCTTCTGCTGCTTGTAGAACAAGATGGAGAACTTTCATCTCCTTCTCCAGCACCTTATCCATCTGTGCCATGCTTCTCGCCGTGATGATAATAGACTAAAACTCTAAAACTGCAAGCCAGTCCCAATTAAATATTTTCCTTTATAAGAGTTACCATGGCCATGATGTCTCTTCACAGTAATAGAAACCCTAACTAAGACACTCCCTAAATCAGGTAGAGCTAAATATCTTAATGAGCCACCACAAGAAGGTGCCTTCTCAATACAAACTGAGGACCACTCAGCATCATTCTTCCTGATGAAACGCTCAAGACACACCTACTGGGGGATATTTAGTCCACTGCCTACTTTGTGTGTGTATGGGTGTGCATGAAGGCCAGGGCTTGATAACAAGTGTCTTCTTCAATCCCTCTCTGTCTTATATTTTTGAGACAAGGTCTCTCACTGAACCCAAAGCTCATTGATTCATCTAGCCTTGCTGACCAGCAACCCCAAGGAACTTCCCATCCCTACCTCCCCAGCACTGAGGTTATAGTATATACCACCATGCTTGGATGTTCATGAGGGTGATAAGGTTTCAAAGCTCAAGTCCTAATGGTTGTGAAGCAAACACTTTATTGAATGAGCCATCTTCTGAGACTGACTGCTCACTTTTTGAGGATCTGATCCTTTCTGGCTGATGTTTATTTCCAAGGGTGCTGGTGATGTTTCCTGGCAACTAAGATGATTCTGTAAGGTAAGGAATTTGCTTATCAAGACAGTGCTCAATGGGGTATTTTTTATTATTGTCTTAGGCGATCAAGACAAACTGGAGGACTTCTGCTTACTAGTGGGCAAAATGGCTTTCTGGTGGATTTTTCTAGTGTGACAATATCTCATAATTAAAAGCAGAGGTTATATCTTTGCTGCTCTTCCTTTAAACCTTGTTTCTTCCCGTTGTCATTTTTCGTGGCCTCCATCCCATTTCCCTTTCCTTCTGTGGTAAGTATGTCATTTCAATTTGCAATTTCAACATGGGACGAAGAATTTCCAAGTAAATCTGGGTTTAGCGAGACAAATTAAAATCCAATTAAAGAAATAGAAGAGTGAATGGTGGTGTGTCTCTGAGAGGTTATTGGGGGGCTGGGGTGGGGATTGGTTTCAGCTCACAAAACAGCCAAAAATTACTCATGGGAGGGAGAGGGGGATGAACTCCACTGTGAAGGCTTAGGAGGCAAAGCTGAAAATAGGGGGTAATTATACGTGAGAGTCTGCAACTCACTCGGTAGAGAAGATGTGAAGAACAGGTTGCAAGGGAAATGCATTTGATTAAGAAGCAGCTTAAGCCTGCTAAGAAGCCTGGATTGAAGAAAAGTAAAAAGCAAACTACAAAAGCTGCTGTACGACCTCACACGAGAGACAGATGTGAACGTGCATACACGTCTGTGTTCTCTCAGGGACTCTTAGGGGAGTGAAAGCAAGTTTGACTACACCACTTGAGACTTTGTCCTGTTTTAGGCACTGTGCTAAAGGTGAGAGTTGCAGGCATGGAAGAGGTAAGTACAGTCCCTCAGGTCAGTGGCAGGGGTGCCAGCTATGTGGGAAAGAGGGCTGCTATGACAACGAGCCTTGGACGAGGCAGCTTATGGATAACTGGTAATTATTTCTCTTGGTTCTGGAAGTCCAAGTAGGGCAAGAGCATGATCAGCTTCTGGTCATGGGCCATTGACTTCCCGCCATGTCTTCCAATCGTGGAAGCAATCTCTTTTTATGTAGTAATTTCATCAGTGAGGGTGAAGCCCTCCCTTCCTGAAGGCTCTGTCTTCTTTTACACTGACACTGGAGCTTAATACTTCAACATGTGCAATGGAAGGAAGGGGATACAAACATCATGTCTGTAACAGTTGCCTCGCTCCCCTATTCTCAGAGGAGTGAAGATGGGCTGATTCAGGGGTGTTCTTTCTGATGAGCAGGTGGGCCCCAGCTCTCTGTTGGGGGAGTTGCCCAAAGGTCTGAAAGGAGGAGGTTTGGGTTATGTAGTGTATTACTATATGCATACATAATATTTAATATGTAAGAATATTATATATAATATATATATATATATATATATATATATATATATATATATATACACAATATTTATCTCAGTCATTAAATTTTTTGGCAACTACTTACAATTTGTGCACAAGACAAGTCTAGCCTTGTAGGGGGAGATGATGTTTGTTCTCCAGGTAGGTCTCTAGGCCTATCTTGAGCTTTCTGGAATAATAACTGTCATTTGAGGCTAAGGGATGATTTGAGTAGTGTTTGGGGCGGGGGGAGCAGAATGATACCAGTCCCTTTGTTGAATGGTGACAGAGCCTTGAGCAAGGGATGTGCTCCCATGACTCAAGAAACTCAGTGACTTCATATGGTAAAAAGAAAGACAGAACATCATGGGTCTATGGGGATGGCAACTGTGCAGCCTCTTTGAATCATAGCCCAGGCATATGGGTACACTCTAGCTCAGTAGCTATGCCTCTTACTACACATAGGCACTCATTGTCTACAGTATGAGTGGATGGATTCAGTTCATATATGTCCTTCTCTGTGGCTAGTCATCCTTGGACCCAAAGAGGGCATTTAGGAAAGATCTGGTTACCGCAAAAAACTTTTCTAGTCTTTGAAGTACTAAGAAAGCTTTCTCGCTGTATTTTAAATTGTGGTAAAATATACACAACCTAAGGTTAGCCATTGTAAGAACATCTTTGTACAGTTCAATGGCATTGAATACATTCACAGTATTATCTAACCATTACCATCATCCATCTTGAGAAAGTTTTCATCTACTCAAACAGAACTCCATTAAACAATAACTTACCAAATACCAACTTCCCGATTCTTTCTTCACCCTGACCCCTGGCATTTGTCATTGTGCCTTCTTTTATGACTCCAACTACTACAAATACTTCCTATAAGTAGAACTAGTATATACAACATACACCCACTTATAAAAAGCATCTGGACTGTAGCTGTTCCACTTTACTTAGCATGATGGCCTCAATGTTTATCCATGTTTCCAAATTCTCTTCCCATTGTAGGGCATTTTCATGTTCCATTGTATCAACATAATGCATTTTTTTTGTTAACTCAGTGGCTTCCTTATTCAGGCTTCTAGCAAAAATGCTGCTGTGAGCGCTTTCTTGTTTACTCTTTAAGAGACAGGAGAGGAAGATGGCCTTGTAGGGCAGAACTTATGTTTGTTCCATGTCCACTCTCCATTTATAGGCTTGACCTCAGGGACCATCAGGTACTTCCAACTCCTTGAAGACTCATTGTGTTCTAGGCACTGGGCTTGGTGCTATAGATACAACACTAAGACAGGCCCTTTCTCTTAAAAAACAAAAACAAACGAACAAACAAAAACCCTCAGCTTAGGTGGGGGCAGGGCAGACAAACAGCAAATGATTTTTTCTGGATCTACATGCAGCCAGAGAAGCAGCTAATTCTGTTTTATTATTTTGATTCCTGTGAGTAGAGAAACTCCCCAAAGAGAAGTAGATTTCACTCAAGTGGGCATTAGAAGAAATGTGGACTTGAAGGAAGTTTTGGAGATTCGATCAATATCCCCTTTTGAATTTACAGACCATTCGAGGGAGGTGAGCATTTCCAATATTGTGACTTAGGTAGCTCCAAGGCTGTGATCATTGACTTTGGGCACTTCATGTCTGGAGGTTCCCAAGACCAGGAGACAAAGAAGCTGCCAAGGAGAGGACTCAATGAATTATGCCTCCACTCTCACCTTGTCAACACACACCTGTTTCCTGGAGGGGATGGGCTACAGAAAGTCCTTGAAGCTAACTAAGAGTCTGTTGGCTATTCTGCCTGAATGCTTCATGGCCGAGAGCAAGACATCCAGCCTATTAAAAGTCGGATACCCTTTTTAATGTGGATGATAAAACTTTAATTAAAGTGGTGATTAGGAACAGAATAATAATGACCCCTAATAAAGTAGTTTATAGGGATATATAGCTTTACAAAGAGCAGCCTATTTTGTTCTGGAGGGCAGTGGTAGGCAGCCCTAGAGCATGGGCTCTGGGCAGGGTAAAAGGATTAGGGGAAGGGTTTACTGGAATAGAGAGATAACATAAAAGGCAATTTACAATGTGTGACTTCAAGCAATGAGCTAGGGAAAATGGAAAGCCGTGATGTGGATGGAATTCGTTGTACCTTTGCATTATGAATGAGCTTTACAAGATTTCAGCTACAGCGCAGATTCTGTTACTTATGTAGGAATAGTGCTATCTGCATTGTTTTCCTTTGCTGTTGTGGTCCATGCATCTTAGGATGAAGAGAAGCAGGCAAAATAAAACCACATCTGAAAAGCCTTTAGCAACTGGTGCCCATTAATCATGGTAATAATAACAAAGGCTGGGTGATAATAATAACAATAACGACATAGCAATAATGAGCACCAACTGTGTTCATATTTCATCCTGATGACTTCTGACAGGGTAAATAGGATCATGCTCCCTTTCCCAGCTCAATGTAGACTGAGAAACAGGATTGGAAAAGGAACCCAGAGATGTCCTAGAGGGTAAAATTTTAATTTAGGATTAAAAAGGCAGTGATGGAACTTGGTTTAGGAGGGGCAGGCATTTGTATAGCTGGAAAAACTTCAGAAAGATTCTTTTGAAATTTCCCATGCCTTCTCACCCAACTTCTATTATAAATGCAGTGTGGGGTTATTAAAAAGTGTTTGATTATGTGGAATTAGGAAAATGTGAGGTCAGAGGGTTGATCTGATAATCATTGCTTGCCAGACCTTGGGTAGGTCTTAGGTTCTTCAAGCCTCAGTATTGCTGTCAATAAAACAGGACTACAATTTATCTTACATGGTTATTGTGAGGATTATATGAGGTTTTAATAGGAGGCCATGTATCAAGTACATATTAGATAGATACTGCTTGAGAAATGCCATTTTCTCAAATTATTTTTTACCTCAACTGGAGTTGAGAGCTTGTAACACAAACTAAGAACAGGGTTGACATCACAGGGCTATGGTGACTAAAGTCTCAATGGCTTTAAAAGACAATGAATGAGAAGGAGGAGGGGGAGGAGGAGGAGGGGGAGGAGGAGGAGGAAGAGGAGGAGGAGGAGGAGGAGGAAGAGGAGGAGGAGAAGAAGAAGAAGAAGTAGAAGAAGAAGAAGAAGAAGAAGAAGAAGAAGAAGAAGAAGAGAAGAAGAAGAAGGAGAAGAAGTAGAAGAAGAAGAAGAGGAAGAAGAAGAAGAGGAAGAGGAAGAGGAAAAGAAGAAGAAGAAGAAGAAGAAGAAGAAGAAGAAGAAGAAGAAGAAGAAGAAGAAGAAGAAGAAGAAGAAGAAGAAGAAGAAAAAGAAGAACAAGAAGAAGAGGAAGAAGACAACTCATTGCAGAGAGACCTGGAATGAGTCTGGCATTTGTAGTGAGCCAGATGCTGGTGGGAGGTCTAATAAGGTTATCTTTGAGTCTTAATCTTTGTTTGCAGCTGGCCATTGTCTCTGATAACTTGCCACAGTGAGTTTCCATGGAGAAACAGAGGCAGCTGCCCGGTTGAGGAGCAATGAGAAGACAGAAGGTGGAGATCTTAGGATGGTAAGTAGAGACCTCTCTGTCTTCTTATGAAGAGAAACACAGAAATGGAGTAAAGGTTGGAAGAAGATGGCAGGGTGCTGGGAGGATGGGGTCTTGGTTCTGCTCCAAAGATGAATGGCAAATTCACCTTTGTGTTCTGGTGGATAGGACCCCATTGACACAGAGAAATCAATCATGGAGAGGACAGTGGGTTACTGTTGGAGCAGGGCACTTGAAGAGGCAAGGGAGGGTAAGATGCAAAGACTGAGTAGATGTCTCAGTTCTGAGTCAGGTCAGGGTACTTCCGCAGAAACTCTGGCGAGGTCACTTCTAAAGCTTAGTTGCAAGGGAGGGCCCCAGACAACACAAGGACAGCAGTTTATAAACAAGAACGTGTGTGAGTGCACAAAGCAGAGCGAGACAGGCAAGCCTGAGAAGGCATCTTATGGAAGACAGCCCCATCCTTCTCAGAGCTCAGGCACAGACCTCGAGAAAGAACTCTTCACGAACTTTCGAAAGCATCAGTGTAAACCATGGACTCTGCTTTCAGTTTGTCCAGGTCTCTGATTGCCATAAGTCATTGCTGTTCCTTGCTGGAATCCATCTCACAGTACTGGAAACCAAACTCAGGGTCTGGCATATGCTAGGCAAGTGCTCAACCACCGACCTACGGCTCCAGCCCCTGACAGGATGCTTCCAACAGCCTCCTAACAGGTCTTTTTGTCCAAATGTCTACCTCTGCCCTCCTGCTTCCATAAAGTAGCTAGAAGGGATTGTCTAAAGGAGATGTTAGAACTTAACAACTTTTCTTCTTAATGAGGTGGTTTCCAGAAACACACACACACACACACACACACACACACACACACACACACACACACACACACACACTACACAGGCTCCATAAAATTTAGTCCTTGCTCACCTCTCTAGTCTCAGTTGTCTCTATTTCCTATTACTTATCCACACTGGCTTTCCTTCTGACCCTCAAGTACACCAAAAGTGCTGGCTGTGCCTTCCTCCTCTGGCACACACTTCCTCAGATCCTCTCTCTGGGTCTTCTCCTCACCACTCAGCTCTTGACTCAGATGTCACCTCCTTGGAGAGAAGCCCTTTTCCATCGATCCTGGCTGGCTCTCTCTCTACAATCTACTTATCTTATTACCCTATTTTGTCTTCTTGATTGCACTTAGCACCCCAAAGTATTTTATTTATTTCATTTCACTTGTTTGGTTTCCTATCAGTAAAATATATGGTCCTGGGGGGGGTATACCGCTGGAATCTGTAATATTTATTACCTTGAACACAGTAGGGGGTTCAGTAAATATGTGCAGAATACATGAACAAAAGACCAAAGAACTTGTTTGCCCTTTCATGCAATATAAAATTCCCATTTACCTCGACCTCCTCCTCTCTGCCCCCCATGTCTTTGCTGCCTCTTCTTTATTCACTGAATATAAATTTCATAACCATTTGGACCAGAGTATAGAATGGCTTGGGAGGAAACACCGTTTAATCCAGTGGTTTTTAAGAGTCCCCAGGTTCTAATTGGCATGGTGCATGGCGGTGAGGCTAAATGAACTGTAATAGTCTTACCAGGTCAAACCCCAGCTTTGTAGGGCAGCCCAAAATAGAGGCTGTGCTCTTTTTGTCTGGAGCAGGGCAGTCTGTAGAGTCTCCAAAGGTATATGAAAGTTTAATAGACAAATAAGGTACTTGTGCACTGAGAGAGGTGCTTGCTAGCTCTGTGGTATGGCTTCCGGATATTAAATTTTTCTCCGGGTTCACGTGGGGCCTGGATAGATGGTTTCAATTAGAGCTCAATTAGCATCAATCAAGGTGAACTCTAGGGGCAGCCAACTTATCCCAAGTGCCCCTTCCCCAGCTCTTCCCCAGCCCTCCCTTCTGTCTGGGCAGTTCTGAAGCAAAGTTCAAGCATAAGAACAGAGATGAAAAAGGGTTGCTTTTGAGTTAGTTCAGTGTGAGCAAGCATGCTTCACCCTCACACCAGTTGCCATTTGGGGGCCCTCACCACACTATCTGACACTTCATTTTAGCCCTTTAGGTCTCTGGGTCTGTTCCAGGTTGCTCAGCAAGCAGCTTACTACCAAGTACTTTCAGCATCTTTTCACCGTTCATCCCACTGGTCCTACACCTTTTAGTAATGAGCCAACCCTCTAAACCACCTGATGACGGTCCTCCAAGTGTCCCACCACCTATTTTGGCTTCACTAGATTTGACAATGACACTGTTTATTATCATTTTTGAGAGCCGATGTTTCTAGGCTTTTCTTTATATAATCATAAACACAATGCCATTACTATGTATGTAACGATATCTAAGTGCAGTATAGTTTTGAGGGAGGAGTTTAATCCACTTGATCAAATGCAAATGTTAGATTGAAGGAATCCATCTTCAGTGTTCTATTTACCTGATGATTTTGTAGACTTATTGGGACATTTTGGAAGGATACTTTGAAGACAACAGTTGAAATTGAAAAACCAAAATGCAGCTTCTGAGGCAGCTGGAGTAGAAAAGGGAACTGTATCCCTTACCCCTTGGGTATGCTATTGGCATGAGATAGAATTTCCCAGGTATCTTAGTTAGGGTTTCTATTGCTGAGAAGAGACACCATGACCATGGCAACCCTTATAAAGGAAAAACATTTAGTTGGGGCTGGTTTACAGTTCAGAGGTTTAGTCAACTATCACCGTGGTGTGACATGGTAGTGTACGGGCAGACATGGTGCTGGAGCTGGAGCTGAGAGTCCAACATCTTGACCTACAAGCAGCAGGAAGTGGGTTGAGACACTGGGATATATGAGACCTCAAAGCCCACCCCCATGCACACTTCCTCTAAGAAGGCCATACACTCTACTCCAACAAAGCCACACCTCTAATAGTGCCACTCCCAATGAGCTTATAGGGGCCAATTATATTCAAATGACTACACCAAGGAAGTAGAAACTTGTACTGTCTTGAGACGGCAGCTGGTTATGAACACAGACATAGCTGGGTGTGGTACAGATCATCATTCAATCCATCTTCAGAGGGAAGTTTGTGAACTTACTGAAGAGTAGACACTCTTCTTCGATATTCAGAGAATAGTCAGCCTCTCCCATCTCTATAGGGTCAAAAGAGTATGAGGACCAGAACTTAGGCAGTTGAGGGACCATAGGAGTCATAAAGCTCCCTTAGGCAGATCAAAAAGGAAAGAAGCCTTAGATAAATGAATGTACTTTTTTTCTTTATTAAGAATTTTTTTATTCACTTTACATACCAACCATAGATCCCCCTCTCTTCCCTCCTCCTGCTCTCCTCCCCAAGCCTTCCCCCTCAACCCACCTCTCATCCCCTCTGCTGAAAAGGGGAGTCAGCAAAGTCTAGTACATTCAGTTGAGGCCGGTCCAAGCTCCCCTCCCCCGCCATCAAGGCTCTGCAAGGTGTCCCACTATAGGTAATGGGCTCCAAAAAGCTGGCTCATGCACCAGGGATGGATCCTGATCCTACTGCCAGGGGCCCCTTAAGCAGACCAAGCTACACAACTATCTCACTTACATAGAGGGCCTAGTCCTATCCCATGCAGGCATTACAGCTGCTGGTCTAAAGTTCGTAAGTTCTCACTAGCTTGGTTTGGTTGTCTCAGTAGGTTTCCCCATCATGATCTTGATGTACCTTGTTCATAGAATCCTTCCCTCTCTTCAACTGGACTCCTGGAGCTCAGCCTGGTGCTTGGCTCTGGATCTCTGCATCTACTTCCATCAGTTACTGGATGAAGGCTCTGTGATGACAGCGTATTCACCAATCTGATTACCAGGGTAAGCCAGCTCAGGTACCCTCTCTGATGAAATCTCCTGAGTAAACTTGGGGTGAGGGGGGCAATAGATGGTAGGGGATGGGGGATGAGAACATAAAGGGACGGGATGGTCAAGCTGGAACAGGGACAGAGTGGGAGAACAATGAAAGAGATATCTTGATAGAGGGAGACATCATGGGGATAGGGAGAAACCTGGTGCTAGGGAAGTTCTTAGGAAGGATGACCCCAGCTTAGACTACTAGCAAATGAAAGTACTTTTACTCTAAAAATGTAAAATGGAAGACTTCCAAGTTCTCCCCCACCCCTAAAACAAAGAATTGGCTGGCTTCTCCATCCCAGGAACTGCTGGGGAGGGGGGCTTTTGAGTTTCTTGCACCCAGGCTCTTTTGGTGGAAACCAATAAGCTTTCTCATCTTTGTCCAAATCACCCAATCCCCTTGGACAGTCCAGACTAGCAAATCCGGAGGGAGGAAGAAGGTATCTACCCTATGTCCCAAAGATATAAAAACCCAGACCTCTAGAAGGAACATGGATTCTGGCTTGGGATCCCCTCTCCTTGCCAGTAACCCATTTCTCTGTGTGCTGTGTGCATTGTGGACGTTGTCTTTTAATAAACCTTGGCTGAGTGCTGTGACTGCAAATTTCCTGACTTTTAATTAGTTAATCTAGGGAGGAGAATGAACGAACCCATTTCAAGACCCTCAGATGGCAACACTACTATCACCAGTGTCAGATGATTAAAACACCTTTCAGCAGAACAGAGTGTGCACCCCTCACACAAGATGGAGGATTTCCATGGCCATGAGGGGGATGCTAACCACTCAGAACATACTGGATTCAAAGACTGGGCAGGGAGGGGATTATGGTCCTCCCGGGACTGCTTTTTCATTCTTCCCCTGAAGCACAGATTCTACAGATTTCTCTTTATTTGCTTGTTCATCTTTAAATACCCCAGCCTGTCCGGTCTCTATTGTCCTCCACAATCCCTTGGCAGCCATTGCTGCAACCATGATGCTGAAACCAATGGAGCACAATTGTCCAGGGCTGCTGGCTGAGTCTGAGGACACTCTAGCTTTCTTTAGAGAGTTCACCATGTGGTGAGGGGGTGTACATTTCAGCCTTTGCTCTGGATAGAGAACCATGGGTCTGTCACAATGCCTGTGTACCTGCTTGTGCACAGAAAGACATCAGCCAAAAAATTGATGTCAAAGGCAACTGATTTAGGCTTAAGCTTTTCCCTGTTAAATTGCACTTGGGAAAACTTTCAGGATGTGAGAATCCAGGGGACCATAAAATGCTAGCTCTCTGGTTTGCAAAGATGAGTCAGCTCCATAAAGAGGTGGAAAGCATGGGCTGGCAATTAAAGAGAAAATGTCAAATCAGGAAGGGCATGCCTGAGGCATCCTGGACTCTTAGCAGGTGCAACTGTCTAGCTTGGAACCCTATGTGCCAGCCTCACCCAGCTATAGGGCTGTGAAGAATAACATTCTTGACCTTTTCATTCTGTGGCAGAGCCCTTTGCCCAGGGAGCTCCAGATGCAATCTGCTCTGAGCTGAGAAGCTGGGATGGTGGGCTATGCTAGGAACTGGGATTTCCCTCTCCGGGTGTGAGTGCTGTCCTCCTCTGGGACCTTTCTCTAGGACATGCACTTTCTTTCTCTAAACCTTCCAGACCCTGAGCTCCAGGGCAGAGAGTGCTGAGAGACACTCTACTCCAGCACTGTGAAGAGTGAGTTCTTTACGGGGCTCTGACAGCTTGACTTCTTTTTTTTAATCATTCTCATTAGATGATAGCACAGTGTGCAGCGAGGACACATGAATCAGTGTGTTTAAATGTTGACTCCTGATAGCTAGGTGATGGGGTAGATGAACACACTGAGAATCTCTTTCTTCACTTGTAAAATGGGGACAACAATGCCTCTTATAAGGAGAGTGTGCCCATCACAATGGGCAGGGAGGACATGCTCCCATCCCTCCTTCCCCCCTTCTCTGTTGTGATTACTGTTATGAGGGTTGTCTTGACCAAATGGTGAGATTATCACCTTGGCAGAGGTTTGCCTTTTCCTGGACCAATGGACTGTAGCTGTTGTGTAGCAGTTTTCTCCGTGATTAAAACCTTCCAGCTTGGAGGGAAACTTCTTAAGACATCGGATATAAAAGAAAAGGGAAATGAGGGAATATTTTAGGTCAGAATATTCAACTTTGTGCTGAAACATTAGGCTATTCTAAAGGGAGGCGAAACATTCCACCCTTCAAGGAAGCTCATTAAGACATGAAGTAAACAACTAAAAATAGCTTCAGGAAGTCCCTGAAACCAGTCAGTTTCATCAGGCCATGCTCTGCCCAAGATTATGTAAGCAATAAAGACTGCTGAGAAATACTCTCAGACCACCTGAACTGCTTGGAAGAGGCTCAGATTGAGCAGCATAGAAGGATCAGAAATCAGCCAAGAAGCCTGGAAAAGAGAAGCAAAGACTAGCTGAACTACCAGGAAGGGGCTCAGATGAACTGAGCCACTGGGAAAGGACACCCTCCAAACCTTTTGAGCTACCTGTAGGCCATGCAGTAGGCTCCAACTCTTCAGCTTTCATGAGCTGTCATCATGCTGGAGTACACTTTGGGGATGCAGCTGTCTTTAAGTCATTTCTACTCTTGTACATAACCCCTCATTCATTTTGTTATAATTACCTCCAATAAAACTCATGGGTTCACTAAATTGGACTTGGGTGGTATCTGTATTTTGGTTTGTCATTGATTTCCCATCTGGGGAGAGTAGACATTTATTCATGTCTCTCCAGGGATATTATTACACAATAGTAATCTATTCTATTTACTGTATTTACAGAAATTAAATTAAAAAATTAAAAAGAAGGGAAGCCAGCAACATCTGCTGCCACTTGAAACACCCATTGCTTGAGTGAGAGGAGACTAAGTTCCCTAAGTAATCAGTGATGACCATTGCAGTTGCTGATAAGTTTCTGTCTTCTCTTTGAACTTCTTTGGCTTTGGGCCTCTACTTTGGAACTTTTATGTCCACCAGTCCCTATGAAAGTGGACTTGTTGTAGCTTGTCTGTTTAGATTTTTCATCAAAACAAAAGTCGTCCAGTGTCTATTGCATTTTCCTATAGAGGTTGAGGCTGATAGAGAAGTGCTCTCTATTTGAAATTATGGCTTGTAGTTGGCTATTAGCTCACTGACCATTAGGGTTTGCTAAGGAGCCTATGGAATGCAGAGGTCTACCCTTCAGTTAATCTCTGCATCATTGTTATTCTTCACGGTTATTTATACTTTGGATCCCAGCTCTCTATTGTCAGATTCTAGGGCAGCAGTTCTCAACCTGTGGGTTGCGACCCCTGTGGGAGTCAAACAACCTTTTCACAGGGGTTGCCTAAGACCATCAGAAAACACAGATATTTACATTATGATTTATAACAGTAGCAAAATTACAGTCATGAAGTAGCAACAAAAATACTTTTATGGTTGCGGGTTGTGAGGAACTGTAATAAAGGGTCACAGCCTTAGGAAGGTTGAGAACCACTTTTCTAGGACTAGAATCTGGTTCTAAATTTTTGTTCTTTAACAGGGCTCTTGATCCTTTTCTAGTTCTTGGTCACCCTTCCTCTGGAATTTGGATTCTCTTTTCCATGAAGCCTGATGAACATGCGTTCTTTCCCCAGGGGACTCCTTCCTTGGCTTGGTATTTAGCTATCGTATTGTCACACCTGCTGTCATCTCCTATACTCTGAGTTTGGAATCCCTTGTACTGAAGCTCCCAATCATTCAAGCCTGAGACTATTAGGTCCTGCTGGACTGTGAGTTTTGATTTTTCTCTTTAGGAGTTGGTTCTAATGATGATCTACTTCTCCTAGCCTCCTTTTTTTTTTTTTTTTTTTTTTTTTTTTTTTTTTTTCACTGTGGCTTCTCAATGTGTTGACACCATAGGGCATAGGACAGAGAATACCTCACATCCTTGCTCATGATGGAACTAATGAGCAGATCCACCATTACTATTTATGTAGAATTTATGCTCACCTCTTTCCACACAGGCTTTCAAAATAATGCTAGACGGGTTCCAATAACCACTACTTCACGTGGTTCTGTACAAATCACAGACTTGCTAAATAAAGAAGGAACTTAGAGGAATGCTTGAAGACCAGGTTAATGACATTTTTGTCCTTGAGCAACCATGTTTTGAGGTTTTATAACAGCCAAAGCAAAAAAAGTAACCTGAGTTGTATGATTCTCTTTTGTTGGTTAATGGTAATAGAGCAGAGACCCAGCTGACTGTTACTTAACTCCACATCTTTAGATTAATAAGTGAATTTCAATGAAGATTTCTTGACTATTCTTAAGGAATAAATTAAATGGCATTTTGAGCATGATGATAGAACAATTAACTTAACCAATATTAACTTCTTTTTAATTAAGCAAGCTATGAGTACATAGTCTGAAACAGCATGAACATTATGGCATAATCCATGGGGGATAGGTTATTGTTTTCAGTAGCTCATAGTGTAACAGGGGGAGCTGAGAGCAGACTCCTATGTTTATGAAACAAAGGAGAATATAGTACTATCTACAGAAGGGGCATAGACAAGGCTTGAGGGAACCAAGGTTCTTGTAATGATGTGATTGAGACATTCAGGATCTGAGCAACAAGAGGATGTGGAAGGGATCAGTAAAAGCAAAGATGTTTTGAAGTTGAAGGAATGGTGGAACTTATGGATATAAAAAGGTGTGTTTGGAAAAAGGTCATTTCCAGGGAGGCTTTGGGTGGCTGCCTGGATTCTAGACATCTATGAAAAGGGGAGGTCAAGGACAAAGAAGTCAATATGGTAGGACTTGCCTTGCAAAGTCTGGAATGGTATGCCAAGACATTGCAGAAGCTAAAACCATGTTTCCTGGATGTGTGGTTTTATTCTGTAGCCAGGAGGAAACAGTGGAGGAGTTTGAGTCAGAAAAAGATGTGTCCAGAGTTGGGTTTTAGGCAAATTATATTGTCAGTTGAATTCTGGAGCCAGGGAGACTAAAGACTACAGATAATGCTCCTGCATTACTTGAGGCAAGGGATAAATAGAGAATGAGGCAATGCAACAGCACGGATGATGTAAATGAATGTAAGAGACATCACTGCTCAGTGTCGTCCCTGGGATCTGGTCTTTCATGCTTTGTTAGTGCCTGTGTTTTGTATGATATAGTACAAGGAAGAGTCTGAGTGGATGTTAGAGCCAGAAAGCCACAGGTTCAAATCTTATCCTCTCACTCACCAGCTGTGTGATTTTGAATATATCACTTTTCTTTTTAAAAATTATTATTGTTATTTGTGTGTATGAATGTGTGTGTGTGTGTGTGTTTCTGCCAAAATGCGCGTGTAACACTCAGAAGACAGCTTTGTAGAGTCAGTACTCTCCTTCCACCTTTGTATGAGTTTCAGAAATTTGAACACAAATCGGCAGGCTTGTATGGCAAGACTTTTTACCAGAAGAGCCATCTCTCCGCCCACCACTTTCTGTCAAAGTCTCACTCCTAATCTGGGGGTAGGAATGTTGACTTCCTACGGCTATTGTCAAGAGTCAGTGAGAGAATGCATGTGACGTGCTTTCTGTGGTGCCTGTCTCAGGGAGACTCTAGGAAGCAGCTGTTACTATGCCCCTCTGCTGCCCACAACCCGCTCCAAACATCCCCAGGTACCCACAACTTACTCCTTACTCTTGGATTTTG
This sequence comes from Onychomys torridus, assembly GCF_903995425.1. Classification (NCBI taxonomy): domain Eukaryota; kingdom Metazoa; phylum Chordata; class Mammalia; order Rodentia; family Cricetidae; genus Onychomys; species Onychomys torridus. The sequence goes on along the minus strand of NC_050450.1, from coordinate 81,906,481 downwards.
CTTTTCCTCCTTCCTTTTGCTGGCCTGGCTGGGTTGCTGGACTCTGACTCTTGCTACTTATGTTTATCTTTGCTCTAGACCTCTGAGGGCCTGTTGGCAGTCCTAAATTACATGTAGCTACTGGTACTTGAAATATGAGATATAACTGTAAAATAAATGTTGAATTTTAAAGACTCAGCATAGAAAATAGGAACATAAATTATTCTATCATTATTTACTTACACGAATATATAAAATAATAATATGTTGGCTATATTGAATTAAATAAAACATACTACCCAAATTAATTTTGTCTGTTTCTTTTTGCTCAAGGATAGCAATGAAATTTATTGAGGGTTTTCTCTGAACTGGGCATTGTTCTATGCACGTCTCAATGATTTAATCTTGCCAAGCCTGTATGATTATGAGCTAGTCAATAGTAACTGTGAATTGCTATTATTTTTTGACTATATTATTTGCTGAAGAAGTGAGCAAACTATACACAAAATTTTAAAAGTAAAACAGTTATCTTTAAACAGCAAAATCAGACTCTAAGCAGAGTGAAAAATCTCTGATTTTTTCTCACAAATATCATTTGTTTTCCATTTTTCACTTTTTGGCACTTTTTTTTCTTTATACTAGATTTTCTTCAGTTTATTCCAATTGTTCAAGATCCATCTTTGTGTTATAGTTTCAGAGAACTTGACTATTAAAAGATAATAAGGATTCTATCTATCACAGTGATACACATGCACGTTGAGGAGAGGTTCATAGCTGACCAGGTGCTAATATAGTTATCAGTATTATTTACTATCAACAAAGTTTAGAATTTATAACAGATGAAATACAGGGGCAGTTAAAGGGAAAGGGGTGTGTCTGTTGGGTGTATAATGTACGGCAGAAGCTGAACTGAAAACAAGACAGCATAAGTTCTGGTTTCCTGCAGGTACAGACTCCTTTATTAGCAAAACATCTTTATTTGATGCTTATCTTTTGAAAGATCTAGACTTGACTAGAAGGAAATACCAACCATGTATCTGGATCCATTTGATCAGATGCAAAAATAGCATTTAAAAAAATTGTACTTACCTTATAATGGCATTGTACTTTTGTTTAATTTATTACTTTCATAATACATTTCAGTATCTTGTTTATATGAAATCCGACATTTTATTTATTGTAACTGTTTGAATCATGGAGACAATCTTAGCTCCCTGGAAAATGTTACAAACATTCTAAACAGGTGGTGTATGTTACTTGGTACTTTGATTCCACAACATATGGCACATCCACATAGTGAGAAGCAAACACCTGTAATACTAGGTACTTTTTCTAGTTACATGGTACTTATCTCCCAACATTTGTAGTATGATGTATAAGAGTTCATTTTGTTCCAAGTTATTTAAATAGGCATCCATGTAGATTTTAAAATGGGTAAGTCATCAGAGAAATGAAAGAATTAATTTAAAAAAAAATCTATCTATCTATCTATCTATCTATCTATCTATCTATCTATCATCTATCTATTTTATATCCTGGCCACAGTTTTCTCTCCCTCCTCTTCCTTCAGTCCCTCCCCTTTCTCCCCACTCCTGTTCCCACCCCTCAATCTACTCCCTCTCTGTTTCTGTTTAGGAAAGGGCAGGTCTCCCAGGAGTATCAGCAAAACATGGCATATCAAGTTGCAATAAGACTAAGCGACTCTCCATGTATTAAGGCTGGGCAAGGCGACCCAGTATGAGGAGTAGGGTCCTCAAAGCCTGTAAAAGAGTCAGAGACAGCCCCTGTTCTCACTGTTAGGGGTCACACAAGAGGGACCAAGCTACACAGTTGTAACATATGCATAGTGACTAGATCAGTCCCATACAGGCTTCCTGGTTGTCAGTCAGTTCAGTCTCTGTGAGCCCAGGTTAGTTTAGTTGATTCTGTGAGTTTTCTGGTGGTGTCTTTGACCCCTCTGGCTCCTACAATCTTTTCTCCCCCTCTTCTGCAGGATTCCCTGAACTCTGCCTAATGTTTGGCTTTGGGTCTGCATCTGTTTCTGTCAGTTGCTGGATGATGCCTCTCTGATAACAATTGGGCAAGGCACCAATCTGGTCACAGGAGATGGCCAGTTCAGTCTACATATCTGAAATTTCTAGGAGTATAAGCTGGGGTCATCCTTGTAAATTCCTGGGAGATTCCCTTGGGATGGGTTTTTACCTGACCCAGAAATGCACCCCTATTTCAGTAGTCTCTTTCAGTACTCTCCACTCCCCTCACAAATCTGATTGCTCATGTTCCCATCCCCACCCACCCTCAGTCCACTCATGAAACCTCTTCCCATCCCCACCCACCCTCAGTCCACTCATGAAACCTCTTCTATTTCCCCTTTTCAGGGAGATCTGGGTGCCCTCCCATGCACCTTCCTTGTTACCTAGTCTCTCTGGGTCTGTGGATTTTAACATGTTAATCCATTATTTTGCAGCTAATATTCACTTATGAGTGAGTACATACCATGTTTGTTGTTCTCAGTCTGTAAGCTTCTTGTACCTTTGTAGGCATGTCCTTATTTAGGTTGGAAAAATGTTCTTTTATGGTTTTGTTAAATATATGCTCTGAGTTTTTGAGGTGGGTTTCAGCTCCTTCTTCTATTACTATTATTCTTATTTTTGGTCTTTTTATAGTGTTCCAGATTTCCTGGATTTTTTTTTTTTTTTTAGCTGAGGATCAAACCCAGGGCCTTGTGCTTGCTAGGCAAGCGCTCTACCGCTGAGCTAAATCCCCAACCCCTCCTGGATGTTTTGTGTTAGGAATTTTTTAGATTTAACATTTTTTTGACTGATGAAACTATTTCCTTTATCGTGTCTTCAACGTCTGAGATTTTCTCTTCCATCTCTTGCATTCTGTTGGTGATGCTTGCATCTGTAGTTCCTGTTCGTTTACCCAGATTTTCCATTGCCAGGATTCCCTCTGTCTGTGTTTTCTTTATTGCTTCTATTTCCATTTTCAAGTCTTGAATAGTTTCCTTTTTCTATTTTTTCTTGTTTGTTTGTTTTTTGGGGGGGATTTATTGATTTCCTCTAATTTTTTGTTTGTCTTTTCCTCAATTTTTAAAGGGATTTGTTCATATCCTCTTTAAGAACCTCTTTCATCTTCATAAAGTGATTATTAAGGTCTTTTTCTTATGCTTCAGCTGTGTTGGATTGTTCAGGTCTTGCTGTTGTGGGATAGCTGGGCTCTGGTGATGCCATATTGCCCTTTCTGTTATTGATTGTGTTCTTACATGGGCATTTTGACACCTGGATTTGGGGTGGTTATCAGTCTGGGTGTTGATGCCTGTGTTTGTCTTTGTTAGGTGGGTATTTTGTTCCTTGGTTTCTCTTTCCTCTCTCATCTTTTGGCCTAATGGCCAAGGTTTCTGGTAACTAGTGTGTTTTCATGTTCTACTGGTAGGGTGTCCCCTCTGAGGTTTTGAGGGTTAGAAGTCCCTAGATCTGGCCTAGCCTCTAGTAAAGCCAAAGTCTTCTTCTAAAGGTATAGGCCTAGATATGGAGCCCAGGGGAGGGGGTTCACATTGGGGTCCCTAGATATTGTCTGGCTTCTAGGGTCCCTAAGAACAGCCTGGCCTCCAGTACAGCTGCTAATAGTGGGGTCCCTAGATCCAGCTTGGCTTCTGGTAAAGCAGAAGTCTTCTTGTGGAGTTGTAGACCAGGATATGGATCCAGGGGTTGGAGGGTGGTGGGGTGGTGGGGTGGTGGAGAGGGTGCAGCCTGTGAATTGCTATTAATTACCCTGATTTTCCAAGAAGCTGGGACCCAAGGAGCTTAGGGTAATTCTTTAAACTTTATTTTTTACTAATTTTAAGGTTATTACACAGAAGCAATGGGTTTCATTATGATATGTTCCTATACATTCATGATTAGACTGTGTTCTCATTTGTTCCCATACCCCATTGCCCTTCTGTGCCCCTTTGTCCACTATGGCTGATTCTCTTCCCCCAGATGGTCTCCCTACTTGCCCACTCTTCTATGTTGTATGTATTCTATCACAATTTATTTTTTCTCCTCTCTCTTAATTTTTCTCTCCTATAATTACCTTCTAGTATCATGGCCCTTATATATAAATCACACACACACACACACACACACACACACACACACACACACACATATAGATCTAGAGTCTGCTTATGAGAGAAAACACAGTATTTGTCTTTCTGAATCTGGCTTGTTCACTTAATACGATGATTTGTGGTTCCATTCACTTTCTGCAGGTGATGATTCAATTTTTTTACAATTGCATACAATTCCATCAAATAGGCTAATTCTTTAGTCACTTGCTTCCTAAAAACAAATAAACAAACAAATTCAAAAAAGCCAAAAAACAAAACAAAACTAAAACCAAAACCAAAAACAACCCCCCTTTTAAAACACGGCTAGGGCAAGAGAAATGGCTCATCGACGTGTCATTTGCTGTGTAATCTCATGATCTCAGTACTGCGAGTTGTCATCTTCTCGACACATGGACACAGACAGACATACAGACTCACAGACATACAGACACACGGACACACGGACATACAGACACACGGACACAGACATACAGACATACAGACTCAGACATATAGACACACGGACACAGACACAGACATACAGACACAGACACACAGACACACGGACACAGACATACAGACACACGGACACAGACATACAGACATACTGACACAGACATACAGACACACGGACACAGACACAGACATACAGACACAGACATACAGACACACGGACACAGACACAGACATACAGACTCACAGACACACAGACACACGGACACAGACACAGACATACAGACTCACAGACACACAGACACACGGACACAGACACAGACATACAGACTCACAGACACACGGACACAGACACAAACATACAGACTCACAGACATACAGACACACGGACACAGACACAGACATACAGACTCACAGACACACAGACACACGGACACAGACACAGACATACAGACTCACAGACACACAGACACACGGACACAGACACAGACACAGACACAGACATACAGACTCACAGACACACAGACACACGGACACAGACACAGACATACAGACTCACAGACATACAGACACACGGACACAGACACAGACATACAGACTCACAGTCATACAGACACACGGACACAGACACAGACATACAGACTCACAGACATACAGACACACGGACACAGACACAGACATACAGACTCACAGACACACAGACACATGGACACAGACACAGACATACAGACTCACAGACACACAGACACACGGACACAGACACAGACATACAGACTCACAGACATACAGACACATGGACACAGACACAGACATACAGACTCACAGACACACAGACACACGGACACAGACACAGACATACAGACTCACAGACATACAGACACACGGACACAGACACAGACATACAGACTCACAGACATACAGACACACGGACACAGACACAGACATACAGACTCACAGTCATACAGACACACGGACACAGACACAGACATACAGACTCACAGACATACAGACACACGGACACAGACACAGACATACAGACTCACAGACATACAGACACACGGACACAGACACAGACATACAGACTCACAGTCACACAGTACACAGACATACAGACTCACAGACATACAGACACACGGACACAGACACAGACATACAGACACACAGTCACACAGTACACAGACATACAGACTCACAGACATACTGACACACAGTCACACAGTACACAGACATACAGACTCACAGACATACTGACACACAGTCACACAGTACACAGACATACAGACACACGGACACAGACACAGACATACAGACTCACAGACATACAGACACACAGACACAGACACAGACATACAGACTCACAGACACACAGACACACGGACACAGACAGACATACAGACTCACAGACATACAGACACACGGACACAGACATACAGACATACAGACACAGACATACTGACACAGACATACAGACACACGGACACAGACACAGACATACAGACACAGACATACAGACTCATGGACACAGACACAGACATACAGACTCACAGACACACAGACACAAGGACACAGACACAGACATACAGACTCATAGACACACAGACACACGGACACAGACACAGACATACAGACTCACAGACACACAGACACACGGACACAGACACAGACATACAGACTCACAGACACACAGACACACGGACACAGACACAGACATACAGACTCACAGACACACAGACACACGGACACAGACACAGACATACAGACTCACAGACATACAGACACACGGACACAGACACAGACATACAGACTCACAGTCACACAGACACACGGACACAGACACAGACATACAGACTCACAGACATACAGACACACGGACACAGACACAGACATACAGACTCACAGACACACAGACACACGGACACAGACACAGACATACAGACTCACAGACACACAGACACACGGACACAGACACAGACATACAGACTCACAGACACACAGACACACGGACACAGACACAGACATACAGACTCACAGACACACAGACACACGGACACAGACACAGACATACAGACTCACAGACATACAGACACATGGACACAGACACAGACATACAGACTCACAGACACACAGACACACGGACACAGACACAGACATACAGACTCACAGACATACAGACACATGGACACAGACACAGACATACAGACTCACAGACACACAGACACACGGACACAGACACAGACATACAGACTCACAGACATACAGACACACGGACACAGACACAGACATACAGACTCACAGTCATACAGACACAAGGACACAGACACAGACATACAGACTCACAGACACACAGACACATGGACACAGACACAGACATACAGACTCACAGACATACAGACACACGGACACAGACACAGACATACAGACTCACAGACATACAGACACACGGACACAGACACAGACATACAGACTCACAGACACACAGACACACGGACACAGACACAGACATACAGACTCACAGACATACAGACACACGGACACAGACACAGACATACAGACTCACAGACATACAGACACACGGACACAGACACAGACATACAGACTCACAGTCATACAGACACACGGACACAGACACAGACATACAGACTCACAGACATACAGACACACGGACACAGACACAGACATACAGACTCACAGTCATACAGACACAAGGACACAGACACAGACATACAGACTCACAGACACACAGACACACGGACACAGACACAGACATACAGACTCACAGACACACAGACACACGGACACAGACACAGACATACAGACTCACAGACATACAGACACACGGACACAGACACAGACATACAGACTCACAGACATACAGACACACGGACACAGACACAGACATACAGACTCACAGACACACAGACACACGGACACAGACACAGACATACAGACTCACAGACATACAGACACATGGACACAGACACAGACATACAGACTCACAGACATACAGACACACGGACACAGACACAGACATACAGACTCACAGTCATACAGACACACGGACACAGACACAGACATACAGACTCACAGACATACAGACACACGGACACAGACACAGACATACAGACTCACAGACATACAGACACACGGACACAGACACAGACATACAGACTCACAGTCACACAGTACACAGACATACAGACTCACAGACATACAGACACACGGACACAGACACAGACATACAGACACACAGTCACACAGTACACAGACATACAGACTCACAGACATACTGACACACAGTCACACAGTACACAGACATACAGACTCACAGACATACTGACACACAGTCACACAGTACACAGACATACAGACACACGGACACAGACACAGACATACAGACTCACAGACATACAGACACACGGACACAGACACAGACATGCAGACTCACAGACATACAGACACACGGACACAGACACAGACATACAGACTCACAGACATACAGACACACGGACACAGACACAGACATACAGACTCACAGTCATACAGACACACGGACACAGACACAGACATACAGACTCACAGACATACAGACACACGGACACAGACACAGACATACAGACTCACAGTCATACAGACACACGGACACAGACACAGACATACAGACTCACAGTCACACAGTACACAGACATACAGACTCACAGACATACAGACACACGGACACAGACACAGACATACAGACACACAGTCACACAGTACACAGACATACAGACTCACAGACATACAGACACACAGTCACACAGTACACAGACATACAGACTCACAGACATACTGACACACAGTCACACAGTACACAGACATACAGACTCACAGACATACTGACACACAGTCACACAGTACACAGACATACAGACACACGGACACAGACACAGACATACAGACTCACAGACATACAGACACACGGACACAGACACAGACATACAGACTCACAGACATACAGACACACGGACACAGACACAGACATACAGACTCACAGACACACAGACACACGGACACAGACACAGACATACAGACTCACAGTCATACACACACATGCAGACACACATAGACATACAGACTCACAGACATACAGACACACAGGCACATAGTACATAGACACAGACATACAGACTCACAGATATACAGATACACACAAAGACACACACAACACACACACAGGGAGAGAGAGGGAGGGAGTTGGTACCTCCCTATCCCAACATGCATATACACAATAAAGAAAAATTAAAAACCACAGATACTAGAAATTTAAAATTCACATGTGGCTTGCATTTGTTGTTTGCTTTCTATTTCTATCATATGGTGCTTGTCTAGACCAGAGTTTGATAAATGTATTTATGAGCCAAATCTTGTCCTCTCTCTATTTTGTATCTTATGCTTTAAGAATAGCTCTTACATTTTAAATTATTGAAATAATTTAAAAAAATAGTATTTCATGAAAAGTACATAAGATTTGAATTTTAATACATCTAAACATACCTAGAATTAACACCTCTAGGTCCCCCTTTATTGGGACCTAGCTATGTTCATCCATTCTCATATTGTGTATGACTGCTTTCATGCCACAGTGAAAGAGTTGTGAAGTCATGACTAACATCTTATGTGCTGTGGAGCTCAAGATGTCTACTCTCTGGCTTTGTGAAGAGTTTGCCATCTCCTGTTCTAGACCACTCTCTCCATGTTGGACTCCTTCTTCTTTCTGGACACCTGGCTTTTGAATCATTATCCTCTCTCCTGAATGTTTCATTGTCTGTACCTCATCTTGGATGCCCAGCTGACTCAAGAGCTCACCGTGCACCTCATTCATCTCTTGTTACACATAACCCCACCCTGGACAGGTTGCCATTTCTTCTTAGTCACTTGTAGTGGATGTACCGGGTTCCTATGGAAGGACTTTTGTATTATTTCTAAGTGAGCCAGTCTGCTTGGGCTGGTGTCATAGATATCATCTTGGTGTTTTGCTTTGTGTGAGTTGTGATTTGCTATAAATCAGGTTCAGATGCAGTGGGCCACAAGAATATACCATAAAGATTCAGCTGTATATTAAAGGTATACCTACAAAAATCAAGGATTTTTTCTAGAGGAAAGCCATTTATCAAGGAATATTTGGTGTTATTTAGCTTTTAATATACACCAGCTATCTTCTGCTATGAAATTCTTGTGCACCTATATGCTACTAGTCATTGGCAAACAGTTTTGCTTCTCAGACCTGCTGCTGTAGATGCATAGCTTTGTTTCTTGTGCAAATGAAACTGAGACCATCCCTTTCCTTCAGGCCTAGTAGCATTGCAGAGCTATTGACTCAGGACAATGGGGCTTTTTGCATAACCAGGTGCAGTAAAGACTGGAGCAGGAACTCCTGGCCCAGAAAGAGAGCTGACTGGTCAGGGAGAAGAGGAGAAGGCAAAGTTTCTCAGAGCCAGGGGTAAAGAGCAAGGAAGGAAAGATGGAGGAGGAAGGAACAGTGGATGAAGATGAGGTCGAAAGCACAGGAGCTTAGTTAGGACTGTGGCAGGCAGGTCCAGGAGGTACAGAGAGGAGCTGAATGTGAGGATGGAGCTGATGCCGTATAGACAGAATTTTGTCTTAGAGAAATAAAGTAAATGCATGAAAGAGCATGGTGTACATAGATCTTTTCCCTCAGATAACCCCACACCAGACATAGCATCTTCCCTAGGATCCTGGGAGGGATTTTCTCAGGGCAGGCCCTTGAAAAAATTCTGTTATACAGATATGTTGAAAACACTGTGCTCACAAATTGCTGTGGAAGACAGACAGATTGCCACCATGATGGGATGGCTATCTGCTGTTATTAGTGTAGAGGAGATTGTTCAGGGAGCAGAATACAGAGGGTGCAATGAAAACTTGTTTTTAATCCTGACTGATGCCTCCAAAGAAAGCATAGGACAGTGACAAACAGAAAGGTTCTCAGTTATAAGAAAGACCTTACTTCCTCACTTCATAGCCTCTTACCACTACAAACACCCTTTCTTTGGGAAAAGTACTTTTTAAAGAAAAATAAATAAAAGCTGAAGAGATGGCTCAGTGGTTAAGAGCACTAGCTGCTTTTCCAAAGGACCCAAGTACAATTTCCAGCACTGAGATGGCAGCTTACAACTGTCTGTAACTCCAGTTCCAGGGGATATATACTCACAGCTATACATGCAAGCAAAACATCAACACATATATAAATAAATAAATAAATAAATAAATAAATAAATAAATAAATATTAAAGAAATAAAAAAGAAAGATAAATAAATATAATCACCATTTTTTTTTTTTTAAGGAAACCATCTGGTTTGGTCAGATAGGGTGCTGGGACCTGGTTCAAATTTGCAGGTGTCTCATACTGACTCCCAGATTGTCTCTGCAGTCACCTAAGGGTCCATCTGTAGTACTGGCTTTCTTCCTGGCTCTATTTCTGTAACATGGATTCTTTCTCAGGAGATTTTTTTTTTTTTGGATGCTAATTCGAAAAGCCCTCAGGTGGACCCTCCTCACAGTTCATATAACTTGCCTGGCTCCTCTAGATCCCAGGGGTAAGCACAAATTAGGTTCTATGTTCTGTCCAGTTTACCTATGCAGTTCTTGGGGTCAGGAACTTCAGTTTTTCAATGTGGTATCTAAGTACTCCCATATAAGAGTCTCTTCTGCATCTGGACTTGGTGACAGCCAATCAATACACAGGAACACCCCATGCCAGCTTTGCTTGTTCTTTTCTCTATGCCTTCCTTCAGGCCGTGTCTATTCTCCTCTGTTCACAGCCTTACCTTTCCATTACTTCAGGGAATGTCTCTGGATGTGTCCTTTTATCTCACATGAAACTAAACTTACCCCCACCCTCCATGTCATGGTTGCTCAGAGCCAAGGTCATAGTTGACAAAGTCATAGTTGTGGTAATGGGAAAATCTAGGAGTTAAGTTGCTAGCATCCAAGAGAGTTAAAAACAGACCTATCTAGTGCCTGATAGGTGGGAAATGAAGCCTAGTTTCTTAGCTCAGTGAATCCTTAGGTTTTTGATGAACTGTTGTAGGCTCCCTCCCATTAGAGTTATTTGAAATTGACTTGTTCCTTGATACCCCATGTTTCCTGTCCAGCACAACAGGCCTTCTTCCAGATAACACACAGACAATGTCAGAGGTTCCTCTGTATTTTTAAAAAGTTTCACTATGGGTCAATTTCCTTAAATACTAGGAGTTAATGGTATTAGTGTTGTCTAAGAAGTCACTTAGAGACTTATTTGGGTATTGTATCTCTGACTCAAAGCAAACTTACGAAAATCCTGTTTTACTCCTTGGGAAAAATGAATAACTCAGTATTTTTTTTTTAATCTGTCTGGATTCTTAATGACCTCAAGTCTTCATTTCTTCTATCATCTTCTTTATCCACTCAATAAATATCTACCAACACTATTTATGAGTAACAAAATGTGATAAGATGGGGCATATTTTGTGAAAAAGATTCCTGCTCACACAGGCACTCTGCTAAATGATGATGTATGACAATTAAGTCATCAGAAAAACATTATTTACAAAAACAAGGCAGTACAGAGAACTAAAGCAGAGTGACCTGCTCAGTGGGTGGTGATTTTGGATTGGGCTGTCAAGGAAGCCATTTTAAGAAGTTGGCATTGGTCTAAACCCTTGACAGTCTCTTAGCTTACATCTAACTTCTGAATAACCTTTGGCAGGGAGGAATCCTACTGATTAAAGCCCCTGACCCTAGAGCTCCATACTCATTGGTTATGGCTTACACTAAGCCTGAACTCAACCCCTGAGAAAGGGACCTAGATAAGAGTAGACTCTATCAGAGCAATTCTGTCTTATTTTTCCAGCCGGCTCCAGGAGAGAGAGGTGAAGACAGAAGCTATTAGGGAAAAGTGAAGGGCAGTCTTGTTTGAGTGGTAGAGGTGAAATGGGATCTTGTCTCTGTCAGATAAAACTAGGGAGCCTGCTACATTAAAGCACCAGAGGGGTGAATGGCTGCCAAAGCTGAACAGTGAGGGGCAGCTGACACAAATAAGCACACGATGAAATCAACAGGGTGCCTTTTGGGAGGGTAAATTAAACTGCACAGAGGGTAGAGACATGGGCTGGAGGGAGTGGTGATGTGGAGAACAGGCATAGCAGACTGGCTCACTGAGGCAAAAGACCTCATGAATGGAGCTAGTATCTGCTCCAGGGAGCTTCCCTATGCTCTTTAGTGTATCAGAGAACAACTGTGGGCTGTCCGGGACCAAGTTAGAACCTGGTTTGGACATAAAGGTTCTGTGGGGCAGTATCTGGAGGTCCCTGCAAAAGCATTACCTCTTAAATGCAGGGTAAATAAATGTTTTGAATCACCAGTCCATGTCTGTTCTGTTATCATCTTGGGTGTAAGCATTCTGATGTAGTGCATGTTATGGATTCATTTTCTGTGGATGTTGTTAGACACTTTAGTTGGCCTGGAATGAACCTGAAGTTACAGACTATGGCAGGAATCTGGGGCTCAGAGTCAAAGACACAGCTCTGTTGCTTTCTGGTGAGTCAGGTTATCTAAGCTTTAGCATCACTTAAAATTGTTTAAATTATTTTTTAATGTTTTGCTTTGAGACAAACCATCACTACTTAGCAGAGGCTAGCTCAGTGGGGATGGACAAACTGAGTGCATATTGGAGGAGAATCTTAAATGTATATTGAAGTATACATTTTGAAGGTAAGATATCACATACAACAACCAAGAATTGCTTGTTTCAAAGAATTAGAATAAAGTAAACACAGCATTCTAAGTATACAGGAATAGTCCTAGTGTCACAGAGAAAAGAAAACAGCACAGAAAAACTAAACAGACACATCTGTAGTTGGAAGTTTTCCTGTGTCCTGCCCAGTTTGCAGCTGCTCAGGTCCAAGTAAACACATAGAGGCTTATATTTAATTAAAACTGCTTGGCCATTAGCTCAGGCTAACTACTGACTAGCTCTGACACTTAAACTCAGCCCATTTCTGTTAATCTATATGTCACCACATATTCCATGGCTTTACCTGTGTGTCATTGCATGCTGCTCTTTGGATGGTGGACTGGTGTCTCCTGATCAGCCTTCCTCTTCCCAGAATTCTCCTTGTCTGCTTATCCTGCCTATATTTCCTGTCTGACTACTGGCCAATCAGCATTTTATTAAACCAGTGTAAAAAAGCATTATCCCACAGCACACATCAAAGCCACTATCCAGGTTCTAAAGTAAAAAAATAGGACTTGACTTTTGTTTAGTGAATGCACTGAGGTGTTTTGGATTATGCAAACAAAGACTTAGGAGTTACAAATAAGTATTTTAAAAAACATTTATTTTATTTTTAATTCTTGTATGTGGGTGTGTGCGTGTGGGTGCAGGTGCCCAGAGAGGCCAGGGATATTATATCTTCCTGGAACCAGAGTCTCAGGTGGTTGGGAGCCACCTGACTCCAGATACTGACAAGCAAATTCATATACATTGTAAGAACTGTCCATTTTTTTGACCACTGAGCTGTCTCTCCTGCCCTGGGGTAAGTATTTTGTGTAATAATAAAATGAGAGGCGGGGAGTTTCAGAAGGAGCCAGAGAAGGAAGAGGGTGTGTGAACCAAGAGAGGAGGCTGAAAAATTGGGTGCAAGCAGACATTTTGTTTGTTCCGATCTTCTGATACACACTTGTCACTTTCTCCAGGGATTTGAAAATTTTCACTGTGGAGCAGGTGGAATTAAGTTCTGGACAGAGAGGTATAAAGAGGAAAGAAATGATGCAGGTGATGGGAACAAAGCCGGAATTCAGCACACTAACATAGAAACTGTTGAGAACTCCTCCAAGTATTGAATGTTCATGGCCCAGAAATCCCTAGGAAAATGAGGCTGTGGGGGGAATATGAATATTCAGTAATTTTAGATAGCAGGAGAATGTTATTGGTCTCTCTCACAGGTCATGGATAGAAGAATGAGACAATTCAAAAGTTCCTAGGGGCAGAATGACATCCTGCGCACTAGACTGCTTAGGTTAATAAAGCCATTTTATTGACAAAGGGGGCAGAAGAGACTGTGGTCTTACTGTCTTCTTTTGTGTGTGCAAAGTTTACCAAATGTTGAAATTTGCTGGGCTAGAAGAAGGCTCATTTTTTTTCTTTTTCCCTTTTTTCTTTTCGAGACAGGTTTTCTCTGTGTAGTTTTAGTGCCTGTCCTGGATCTCACTCTGTAGACCAGGCTGGCCTCGAACTCACAGAGATCCACCTGGCTCTGCTTCCCAAGTGCTGGGGTTAAAGGCATGTGCCACCACTGCCTGGCAAGAAGGCTCATTCTTACATGTGAACTTCAAGATGACAAAGCAGTTGAACATGTAAGTACTCATGAATGACAAATACAGACTCGCTCCACATTAAGCTCACAAGTGCTCATTTTATTTGGAGTTGTAGAAAAGTTCTGAGAAATAGAAAGAGTTCTGAGAAATGGAAAGACAGTTCAAAATCCTCAACAGTACCCTAAGTCCTGTTGCTAACGTTTAACCATTCATTTGGTGATGTATCGTCTCTCCATGCATATACACATATATGCACACACATACTCACTCATACATGCTCAGAAGGTTTACTTAACCATTTGATACTGGGCTGCATACATCACACTCTTTTCGTTGGAGTTTATGTATATACTAAGACTAAAACATGAGTATTTAGTTATATGTCAACTTCAGTAACTTAGCATCAACATGATTGTTTTGTGAGCCGTGCATATTCTAATTTGGTGAGTCAATAGTGTTCTTTGAAGCATCTCTCTCTTCTCTTTTTCTCATCCTCCGGTGCAGGGACAAATGTAAGACCAAGCATTCCATTTGGTTGTCACTTCTTTGGTTTCCTTTAATTTGGAATGTTTTATGATCTTTCTTTGCTGTTTGTGATACAGACATATTTAAAATTACAATTCCATTTTTTGTATATTTAATGGAAAATTCCTTGCTTTTAGAGTTTTATCATAGTTAATTTGGGTTATCCATCCCTATATACTCTATGCTTCATGCTATTACATCTGAAGGTACCCAATGTCCATCTGCCCCTCATTGATGTTAATTTTTACCATCTGGTCAAGGAATTTGTTTGGTTTGTGCTCTGCAGAATTTCTAGTTTTTCTTTCATATACATAATTCTTAATTCTAAATCTAGATGTTAGCCTCTCCTATGACTTCAGACCTGTGTTCTGTTTGCAGCCATGGGCAGGAGGAAGTGTGGCTTGTTTTGGTTCCTATTTGCACTTCAAGAGAAGAATTTCATGCTCTTAGTTTTGTTTCAGACTTCATTTTTGGAACCAAGCCAATCTCTGAATATTGCTTTGTACTTGAGTAAAGAAGTAAAAAATAAAACCAGGAGCCTGGATAGCAAAACAAAAATCTCAGAATAAAGCCAAGCTATCTTAGCTGCTCTATTTCCTCTGGTAGAGGAGATGATTGGCTCCCA
The DNA here is from genome assembly GCF_903995425.1 of Onychomys torridus. Classification (NCBI taxonomy): domain Eukaryota; kingdom Metazoa; phylum Chordata; class Mammalia; order Rodentia; family Cricetidae; genus Onychomys; species Onychomys torridus. The sequence continues at coordinate 81,890,455 of NC_050450.1, read as the reverse complement.
CAGAGCCAGCCATGCCTACAGCAGCATTGTGCTGACTGCATCTTCAGGAGAATTTGGTGGAAAGATCTTCATGAAAATGAGAAGGGAAGGGACTAACATCTCTGTGATTAAACAGCAGAGGAAAAATGAAAATTTCCTAGTTGTGTGCTCACTTACCATGCATCATGCTGATAGGCAGAGTAGCTTTAGAAAAGATGAATGCTGAGAACCAATAGTCAGTTAGATAAAGACTGAGTCCAAAACAGACAACATTGGGTTGATTTTCAAGGACAAACTGAGACCTATAACCATTTCTTATCATTTATAGCCTTCCCTTATCTGCCTTTTCTCTTGTCAAGTTTTTTTTTTTTTTTTTTTTTTTCTGCCAAATATCTTAACCTTGCAGTGCTCTGTGGTCACCTTTGACCTTGTCTCTTGGTGCCTGTTCAGGCTTTTTCCTAGCTTGGTGTGTAGTTTTCATGGAAACTCATCATTGATAATGAGCCTCTTGCTTGGGATGTTTCTAAGACACTTAAAACTTGGCCGCTAACCTTATGAGAAAGTCAGCCTCACCCTGTGGACGCAGGTGGGGAGGCTCTCGAGATGACCGTGTTGAGAAAACCACATTCCACCTTAATTCCTAACACGACTGACCATGTATAATGTTCTTCTCCCATGGTGGAAATGGACAGGGTACCCTACTACTTGGTGCCTTTAGGAGATCATGTATGCTGCAGAGAGGCAAATGTGTGCCCTCAAAGAGTGTGTCTTAGTTAGAGTTTCTATTGTTGCAAAGAGACACCACGCATGGCAACAACTCTTATCAAGGAAAACCTTTAATTGGATGGCTTACAGCTCAGAGATTCTGTCCATCACCACCATGGTGGGATAGGATGGCATGCAGGCAGACATGGTATTGGAGCTGAGAGTCCTACATCTTGATCAGCAGGCAACAGGAATGGTCTGAGACACTGGACCATATCTTGAGCATATATGAAACCTCAAAGTCTGTCTCCACAGTGACACACCTCCTCCAGCAAGGCCACACCTCTTAATAGTGCCACTCCCTTTGGGGACCATTTTCTCTCAAACCACACAGAGTACAAATCTTAAGTAGGTAGTACATGAGAGGAGATGTGAATGAAAGGACCAAGGTTTGCAGTTCCACAGCGGCCACACATGGCAGGAGATAAAAAGAAGAGGGAAGGGACAAAGGAAGAGGAGGATGCTGCTGCCGCTGCTGATCAAATTAGTGAGCAAGGTGTTGCTTGGGTAACTTTTGGAGATGGGGCTATTAGGTCGAATTTCATTTCTACAACATCAAAGTGCATGTTGCAAGATTAGGCTGGGTCTATTGAACAGAGTTTTCAATGCGGCATGGATGTTCTGGTGATTGATGGGTTTGAGTAGAGAAGCTATATATCAAATGAACAGTGTGAAGTCAAATTCATTGGTGAGGCTGAAGAGTAAGATGATTATAAAATGTCTTGCTGATTTTGAAATTTCTCTCTGGGCATGGTGGTGTACACCTTTGATCCCAGCAACACTGGGGAGTCAGAGGTGGTCATATATCTGAGACTTTGAGGCTAACCTGACTTATTTTTTTTTGAGACAGGGTTTCTCTGTGTAGTTTTGTGCCTTTCCTGAAACTCACTTGGTAGACCAGGCTGGCCTCAAACTCACAGAGATCTGCCTGGCTCTGCCTCCCGAGTGCTGGGATTAAAGGCATGCGCCACCACCGCCCGGCTAACCTGACTTATATAGTTAGTTCCAGGCTAACCAGGGCTACATAGTGAGTCTCTGTTTAAAAAAAACAAAAACCAGATTTCTCATTTAGGGAGTCTGAGGAGTTGACTTAGTAGGTTAGAGAACTTGCTATGTGTGAGGATCTGAGTCTAAATTCCCAGCCCCCACACAAAAGCCAGGTCTGGCTCCACAAGTCTGTATTCCAGCATTGGAAGACTGAGATGGCTGGATCCTGGAAGTTGACTAGACAGCCAACCTAACTGAAATGGGAAGCTTCTGGTTCAGTGAGACACCCCTTTTCAAGGCAATAAGGCAGATAGTGATAGGAGACACCCAATGTCTTTGTGTGGCCTATGTTTACCCAATGGCACTCATGTGTGTGCAACACACATGCAGACACACACAGACACATACACACAGACACAGATACAGACACACACACACACACACACACACACACACACACACACACACACAATTTCTTACTTAAGAATTCTGGAATGTTGGACAAGCATAGTGACGGAAGCATATGTTAGGGACCCAACTTTATCTTAGTCTTTTCAACTCACAACAGGAGAAGGGGGAGCTTGAGATAGTGTGGCAGCAAATTACAAACCCAAATCCACAGGTGTCCCTAACATTCCTTGGTCCTGCTGGGACTTTGGATTGCTCCAGGTCTTTTTAAGAGTTCAGGTCACTATCAGTTATGCTTAGGTTCTCCTAGAACTGGGTTGTGCTATATATTTTTTTAAATTTTGGCATGGGTTTCACATTATTCCAAAGAAGTAGGAACTATCTTTTTTTTTTTTTTTTTTTTTTTTAACAATGAGGACAGAATTGACACAAAGTCCTGGTGCTCTGCTATGGGACTTCTTAATCCATTTGCTATCATCACATATCCTTTGTGCAGTGTAAGGATGCTCATCTCAGAAAAACGGTATGTTCAACATTTTATCTAAAGATTGAGTGTGTTCATGAACATCTGGGAACCCGCAGGTAGACCCAACAATGTAGACATCTGAGTGTCTTTGCTGGAGATGCCCTTTTCCAAGTTTGTTCCAAGTTCAGGAACCACTTCAGCTCTCAACCATGCGATGCCTGATGTCTGTCTCCCTTAGAGTTCTCTTTAATCCCTTTGCATAGTTGACCATATTTTACAAGTAACATTTAAAATGTTCATTTAAAAAAAAATACTGTTGTGGTGTCTGTCTCCTGACTCTATCTCGAGTGACAGAAGTATTGGCACAGGACAGGGTGATGGACAAATTCAGCAGAATAGAGGGACCTAGGATGCTTGTGGACATTTGATACATGAAAAAGTTAACCCTGTAGAGCAGTGGTGAGGAAAATGGCTTTCCAACATGCAGAGCTGGCCTCTGATTACATCTCTTTCCTTGCTTCCCCATTGCTAGTCTAGCTCAACTTGGTGTGGCATGCAGCAAGCATGCTTAGGCCTCAGAACTTTGGTGGCTGTTGTTCCCTTGGATGGAGCATTCTTCACTTAGCTGTCTGTCAAATTCCATTCCGCAGAGGAAATTTTCCTTTAGAATGAAATTCATCAAAATATATCCAGACATTCTTTAGTCCCTTATGTCATTTTATATTTCTTCATAGTTCTTTTAGCACCAAACTTTAAATATTTATGTTTGTGTATTGGCTGTCTCCTTAAGAAATGTAAGATCCATCAGGAGACAGATTTTTGCTCCATTTACTCTGCTATGCACAGCACTGAATTTTCAGTACTTGGCAAATGAATGGAAAGGAATGAATGAATGAATGATATTGACAGGTCCAGTGGGCCCTGGAATTTGTTTGGGTTACAGACACATGTTCTCCAGGTGACTGTTTTAGCTTCTCCCTAAAGGAACATCTGCTGTTTACTGGCATTGGGATCCTCCTCTAAGAACATCTGTCAGGGGCTGACTCCCGTTATGTTCATGATTTTAAAACTTGATGTTGAAAACAGAAGCCAGACTCTCACTTTCACACCTAAAGCCCTGCATGGCTTTCTGTTATATGGGTTAAAACTCAGCCTCCTTCCTCTGGCTCCAGGGTCCTCCTACTTTCCTGACCTCTTTACCTCTCTTTGCTGTTGTTCTTTCCTCTCTGGTTGCATCTGGGTTCCTTCTGCCTCACAAACACTTTCCACAGTTCCTTACTTTACTGCCACGCAGTTGGTGTCTCCTTCAGCTCAGAACACTGTCTGGAACTTCAGTTTCCCTCACTGAATTTTTGTTACTCAGGGTAAGCATGACCTTGCCAGGGAATCTATCCTGATCTCCAAGGTCTCTCTCGTCCTCATTACCCTGCTTGATATTTTCCCTTGGAGAACTTATCACTAACTAAAATGATCTTACTTATTTAATTAAAAATGTAGCTGCCTTTCTTTATTAAAAAAGGAAGACATTAAGTTTCCACCGTGCTAAGTCATTGTACATGGCACTGAGTTACATAAGGACATTTTCATACAAGTAGATGTTGTACATTGAGTATATTTCCTTCCATGCCCTCCTCTTCTCTCATCCCCGCATCCTGCCATCCCCTCTCCTATTAGTTCTCTCTTTTCCCTGTGATGATTTAATGGGAAATGTTCCCCATAATTTCACCAAGTATTTGAGCGCTTGGTACTGGTTGGTAGTGCTGTTTGGGGGACATTATGGAACCTTTAGGAGATGGAACCTTGGAAGAAGTCTGTTACTTGGGGAAGTTTTGAGGGTTTATAGCTTGGCTCCACTTCTAATTGGCTCTCTCTGCTCCATGTTTACCTTTGAAGATGTGGCCCCTCAGCTTCCTGCTTCTGCTTTGTACTGCCACACTAACCATGTCTTTATAGACTCACCTTCTGGAATCATAAATCAAAATAAACTCTTCCTTAAGTCAATTTTGTTCATGGTATTTTATCACAGCAAGACTACATAGCTGATACATTTGTGTAGACATCTGTGTCATGTGTGCATATGTAAGTTTATCTATCTATACAAAATCTAGGAATCAAAATGAAAGAAGACAAAGTAGGCTTTACTCTTCATCTCCTTTTTTGAGTGGGGCTCTATCTTGTTTTATTTGCAGGCACATTTCTAGTGCTTGGGTAAACAGTGCTTGGTACTAACAGGTGCTAAGTCAGGATTTGCTGGATCAATAAATATTTCATGCTAACATCATTTGCAGGATGAAATGCTAGCCTTGGGGATATGGATTCTCTCAGAAGCAATGTGTGGGAACTGTCTGTTTACAGTGACATAATAAATTGACTTTTTTTTCCACACTTGCTTTTCTGTAGAAGCCTTTCTTTATTAAAAAAGAAGACATTCATTTCTAGCTGCCGCTTATAAATAAGGTACATTTGTCTCTGATGCTCTTCCTTTGAAGGCTGCTCTGCTCTGCTCTGTCCTCATGTGAATATTACCCTTCTCCATGATTGAAAGGAGGCTAATGTCTGCTTCTCACCCACAGGTCTTTTCACTTGACTTCTGGTTTACCAACCTCAGGCTGTCTTTGCTACTGCTAAGATAGAAAGTACCAATCTTTATTTATGTATTATTTACACTCCACATGCTTCCCAAGCCAATTTGAATGAGCTAACTTCTCTTAATTACTTTCTACCCTTGTCTTTTGAAGCTTCCAGACTCTGTATGGTTTCTCAGCAGTACCACTGGGACTTTGATTCCCTTTCTTTGAAAAGCACTGACTGTGTTGGGTAGCTGAACTGGATGATCTCTGGGATCTTTTGTAGTTGTGACATTTCAAGTAACCCTCCAGAGGCAGTTAATGACCAATTTTCTAGGGATTTCCCCATTACCCACCCACCCACTTCTTCTGGAGTGTGTGTCTTCAACACTTCCAGATGTACTTCTTAGAGATGACCATCTTGAAACATGATATGTAAGTAGTCAGTCCTTCATGTAAATGAATTCCATATCTGTGGTGTCAAATAACCATACATTGAATGTATTTGAGAATAAATGCATCTGTAAGAACATGTATGAACAAGGGGACTCCTTGGAACTACTTCTTAACTACTGCATTTTAACAGTTATATTTATAGTGTCTTGGTCTGTTTCATACCACGGTAACAGAATACCTGGCACTGGGTACTTTGTAAACAAAAGAGAGGGGTTTTGTTTGTTTGTTTGTTTGTTTTTAGTTCATAGTTCTGGATATTCACACCACAGCACTGGTATCTGCTTAGCCCTGGTGAGGGATCGCTGGGACAGGGTTACAATGGTGGGCCCATGTGCAGAAGAGTGGCTGCCTGGTGAGATGGAAAGCAAAAGAGTCAGGGGGAAGTGCCTATTTTGCTTATAATGACCACTTTCATGACAGTAGGGAAAAGCTTTCATCTTATTAAAGACCTTGCCTCCTATTAGATCCACCTTTTAAGGGTCTCTCAATATTGCCACACTGGAAATCAAGTTTCCAACACATGAACCTCTGGGGGACAATCTCAAACCATATCTAGACAATGCCCCATAATATTCACATTGTATTAGTGTTGAAAGTAACTCGGGCATGTTTTGAAGCATGTGGGGAGATGCGCATCTGTTTTATTCAAACAATCCTAATTTTTTGTATAGTACATTTGAGCATCTGTAGATTTTGGCATCAGCTAGAGGACTTGGAGACAATCCCTAATGGGTATTCATGAATGGATGTATTTTTCCTCATTAAAATGTGACATTTTGAATCTGTAGACTGCTTTTGGTAAGATTGCCATTTTTACTATGTTAATCCTACTAATCTATCAGCACAGGAGATCTTTCCATCTTCTGATACGTTCTTCAAAGACTTGAAGTTCTTGTCATAAAGGTCTTTCACTTGCTTGGTTAGAATTTTTTTCTTTTTTTGGAGCTGAGGATCGAACCCAGGGCCTTGTGCTTGCTAGGCAAGTGCTCTATCACTGAGCTAAATCCCCAACCCCAGCTTGGTTAGAATTTACATAAAAATATTTTAAATTATTTGAGGGTATTGTAAAGGTGTTGATTCACTGATTTCTTTCTCAGACCATTTATCATTTGTATGTAGGAGGGCTAATGATTTTTTTGAGGTAATCTTATATCTAGTCACTTGACTAAAGGTGTTTAACAGCTGTAGGAGTTACCTGGTAGTGTTTTGGGGGGTCACTTATATATACCATCATATCATCTGTGAATAATGATACTTTGATTTCTTTCTTTCCAATTTATATCCTCTTGATTTCATTTAGGTGTCTTATTGCCCTAGCTAGAACTTCAAGTATATAATAAATAAGTATTGAGAGACTGGACAACCTTGTCTTGTTCTGATTTTAGTGGAATTGCTTTGAGTTTCTCTCCATTTAATTTGATGTTGGCAATGGGCTTTCTATACATTGCTTTTATTATGTTTTGGTGTGTCCTTGTATCTCTGATCTCTCCAAGACTTTTATCATGAAGGGGTGTTGGGATGGGAACACGAGCAACCAGGTTGAGGGGACAGAGAGGCGGAGAGGACGAAAGAGAGTACTGGAAAGGGGATCATTTTGAGGTCAGGTAAAAACCTGGTGCCAGGGAATCTCCCAGGAATCTACAAGGATGACCCCAGCTTAGACTCTTAGCAATAGCAGATATATAGACTGAACTGGCCATCTCCTGTGACCAGATTGGTACCTAGCCCAACTGTCATCAGAGAGGTGTCATCCAGCAACTAATGGAAACATGATGCAGACCCACAGCCAAACCTTAGGTGGAGTTCTGGGAATCCTGCAGAAGAGGGGAGGAAAGGATTGTAGGAACGAGAGGGTTCAAGGACGCCACAAGAAAACTCACAGAATCAACTAACCTGGGCTCACAGAGACTCACAGAGACTGAACTGACAACAGGGACCCTGCATAGGTCTGACCTAGGCCCTCTGCACATATGTTACTGTTGTGAAGCTTGGTCCTCTTGTGGACTCCGAACAGTAGGAACAGGCTGTCTCTGACTCTTCTACTGGCCTTTAGAAGCCTACTCCTCATACTGGGTCACCTTGCCCAGCCTTAGTACTTGGGGAGGTGCTTAGTCTTACTGTAACTTGATATGCCATGTTTTGTTGATCCTCATGGGAGACCTAGTCTTTTCTAAACAGAAAGGAGGAGGAGTGGATTGAGGGTGGGAACAGAGTGGGCATGGGAGAAGGGACTGGGAGGAGAGGAGGGAGGAGAAACCGTGGCCAGGTTTTAAATAAATAAATAAATAAATAAAAAATTTTAAATGTGAAGTTTTAACAAGGTGTGATATTTACATACCTGTAATCCTAGCACATAGGAGTGGAGGCAGGAGGATTGTGAATTTAAGGTGAGACTGAACTATATAACAAGTTCTTGTATTAAAAAGCAAACCCAAAAACCAAACAAAGGAAAAAAAAAGGGAAGCAAACAAAAATAAAACAAAATCCCCCAAACAAAAATAACTTTCAAGTTATATAAGAAATATATAGTGCTGTTTACTGAACACCCATTGTGTGTCAGACAGTCTTAGTGACCTTATATTAATTATATTAATTTAGCTGGACAGTGGTGGCACATGCCTTTAACCCTAGCATTCAGAAGGCAGAAACAGATGGATCTCTGTGAGTCTGAGGCCAGCCTGGTCTACAGTGTGAGTTCCAGCACAGCCAGGGCTACACAGAAAAATCCTGTTTTGAAAAACCCAAACCACCCATCCAACCAAACAAATAAATCATTATTAATTTGTATACTATTTCTAGAAAGTATCTATTAGTATCCGTATTCTGCAGAAGTGAATAATGACCATAATATTTGTAACTAATGTAAGATGAAATAATAATAAAGGGTGGGGCCAGGATTTGAAACCTGGTCTGTCTGGTCCATAAATCAAAAAATACTCAGGGGCTGGCCTTGGCAGATTTACTTACTCCCGTAGATGCAAATCATAGAGGAAGAGGTATGTAATTCTGACACTGATTTAAGGATGACTGAGCAAAGTCGAAGCAGGTGTAAAGAGAAATACCTCTCAGCTTCACATATTTATATAATGATGATGTTGATGATGATGATGATGATGATGATGATGATGATGATGATGTGTGTGTGTGTGTGTGTGTGTGTGTGTGTGTGTGTGTGTGTGTGTGTAACACAACTGATGTGGTAAAAATAGGCAAATGAATTAATAGATGGATGTAGTGGGTAGCCATCCCAGCCTTGCCCTGGAAGTTCCAACCCCCATTGAGGCTTCGGTAATGGTCACGCCCACAAGGCGGGGCTGAGGGAGGAAGCTGAAGACCCAGGATCAAGAGGAGAGGCCTCTCTTGGTTCTGGGTCTTCAGCTTCCTCCCTCAGCCCCGCCTTGTGGGCGTGACCATTACCGAAGCCTCAATGGGGGTTGGAACTTCCAGGGCAAGGCTGGGATGGCTGTCCACTACAGATGGATGGATGAATGGGGTTCACAGTTAGCTAGGGACTTAAGGATTGCAAGAGGACTAGCCTTGACAAAAGCATGGAGGTTGAGCCGAAGGATTTGCTTTCCAGACAGAAAAAATAGCAGGGATGAATCTCAAGAGACACGGAGCACTCGAAAACTGTGAGTGAAAGTGTGGAAGAGCTATCTGTGGGTTGGAGGAGGCTTGGGAGTGAGTCTGGAAAGGCCAGCTGAAGACAGACTATGAAGTCTTTCTCCTGGTAAGAGTTTAGAACGAGTCTCACAGGCGATCGAGGACCACTGGAGCACCAGCGAGTAGTGACAGGATCTTTTTATTTTAGAAGCTTGCTCCCTTTCATATTATCTCTAACTTTTGTGACCCGACAGACTATTATTGTTCAGATATGCAGAGAGAGTTCCCTCGGGAGAACACCTTGTCGTTCTCTTGTTTGGCTGGGATTTTCTCAGTGGTACCCAGCATCATGTATGGGAGGTGATGCATCAATGTCAGATACTGCTAGAGATGGGCGCGGGGGCTCTGTAAGAGGAGGACCCCATTGCCCAGGATCAATCGGCATTTTCCCTTTCTTCTTCAGAGCAGAAGGAGGTCTGCCTTTGTCTCAAATGCTAGGACATTCCGTGGGTGGGTTTTCTGCAGAGGTGAATGGATATCTATTTGAATTTATCCAACGAACTCTAGAAAGCAAAATGAAATTAACTATTGGCCCTCTTTCCCCTAGCAGGTGAAGTGAACCCAACATTTTGCTGAGTGTTCTGATGCCTGGGGAGAAGAACAGAAAGCTTTGGGAGGGTGACAGAGAAAAGTGAGCTGAGAAAACGACGGGAACCCCGAGGCAGACAGTTTGCCCATAACTTCTTAAGGTCCAGGCAGGCTCGGAACACTCCACCACCCTGCAGGCAATGCTTTGTACCATGGAAGTGTATCATTTGCAAACTGCTTCTGAGTTAGGAAAACATTTTTCAAGCGGCCTAAGTTACCCTCCACAGTGCTCACTAGTTCTTAGCTACTAGAAAGTGCAGTTAGAAACCCTTCAAATAAAACCGCACACAGAGACTTAGAAAGAAACCAAGACTTACTTTCCACTCTGAGATTTAATTGCATTTTATTAAACATTGATTTGTTTTTATTTATTCATTTGGTGCACTTGTGCTTATATGTGTGGGTGTGGAGGTCAGAGGTCAGAGGGTGACTTGCAGGAGTTGGTTCTCTTCTTCCATCACACAGGTTCCAGGGATCAAAGTCAGATTGTCAGGCTTGGTGACAAGTGCCTTTACCCACTGAGCCATCTCACCAGCTAATGTGCGTATGTGTGGAGTGTATTAATATGTTTGCAATTGAAAAAGAATTACATCACTTTCCTCCACCAGCTACTCTCTCTTGAGCCCCTTCTATGTTAACCTGCTCTCAAGCTGATAGCTTCTTTAGTTTATTATTGTTACATTCATATGTGTATATATAATATTATATATGTGTGTGTGTGTGTGTGTGTGTGTGTGTGTGTGTGTGTGTGCATATCCCTGGAACCTGTGTGATGGAAGAAGAGAACCAACTCCTACAGGTTGCCCTCTGACTCCACACCCACACATAAAATCACATGTCCACCAGATAAATGCCAGCCCTGACTTGGGTCTATCTCCAAACCTGAGTCTTCTTGTGCTCGTTACTCTGTCTCTGTGTTGGATCCCATCTTTGATGTGGGGTCAGCTCTAACTGTCTCAGAGCTGTTAGGATCAGATCAGAGGGATAGGCAAGCACTGGGGATTGTGTTTGGCATAGAATAGGCCCTTGATAACAGGACATTGCTGCTGTGGTTGGTGCTTTTAAAACTCGGATGCCCTAATACCAGCCTTGTACCACACTGATTCAGTGCCTGTCCTGTGTCCACTTGACTCTAGCTCTCCTCTGAGGCTCTCCCCTAGTCTGTCTCCTCACCCTCACCTCTATAAATACTTCCAGTTTGTCACCAGCTTGCTTGACCAGGGCCCTGGACATTTATCTCCTGATACGTCCCTTTAGTTTATCTTTCCGTCCTTGTACATGTTCTGGTAATGAAAGCCTTGCCTCACCCACCCCTGCCTCTTGCTCTGGAAGGCCCAGCCATTCTAGTTTCCAGAAACTGAGAACATCACAGAAACACAGGTCACAAACAACCATAATGGACGGTACTATTCCAACTCAGTCCTCACTACCCACTTTTATTTTGAAGTGGGCAAAAGAAAACTTTTTATTATTTTTCATGGAATACCTTCTTATTTTCTGGATGTTTTCTTTTGATTTTATACCAGGTACTTCATTTTCATGGCAAAGACTTTTTAAGGTGATTTAAATAATTTTCAAATTATAGAAGCATGAAATGGTAATGAGAGTTTTCAAACTTTTTATCTCCTTAAATTATGGTCCTTTTTTTTTTATCCAAAAAATGACACTTGAGTAGGAAATATATAAACAGATGGTGAGAGATTGTTCAGATAGAGGTGGATTCTGCCCACAGAGAGAAAGAAGGTCTCCAACATTCAACCTCATTTCTGGGCCCTTAGGCATCTCCCTGAAGTTCCACCAAAGTCAACTTGAGTTTGTATCTTTAAGGTGGGAGAACAGTGTTCTGTAAAGAGCACAGCGACTACCAGGGTACCACAAATGGGAATTAATGCCAGGATGGGGAAATGAGTCATCTGTTTGGGGCTGGCTCTCAGGCATTCTGCTCCTGCTGCTGTTGCTGCTACCTCCTCCTCCTCCTCCTCCTCCTCCTCCTCCTCATCATCATCATCATCATCTTTTCTTCTTCTTCCTTCTTTGTCTCTTTTATCTTTTCCTTATTCTCCATTCCCCCTTTTTCCTTTCCTCCTTCTCCTTCCTCTTTTCTTTCTTAGAAAAGGGTCTCACTGCATCGTCTAGGCAGACCTTGAACTTGTAACCCTGTCAGCCTTCATTCCAGGTGTGTACCACCATGCTTCACTCAGCTGGGTTCTTGGCACCAAAGTACTTTGGTCTAAAAACAAACTCTGACTTTATTTGGACAGCCTTTGTCAGTGATAAGATGAGAGATGTAGATAATGTCTGGTGAGTTGGAATAATTCTCCCCCAGGAAGTTGCACACCTGTAAGTCTTTCTTCTGCTGTCTCACTCTATAGGTAGGAAACAGGTTCAGAAAGGTTAGAAGAATAGCTTCCATCCAGTCTCAGCTGAGACTCCAGCCAGCAGGTGTCTCTGTTCTCATTAGAGGTGATGAGAAGCCTGGAGGCACACCTTTAATCCCAGCAGAGGCAGGAGAGGGAACTCTGTGAGTTTGAGGCCAGCCTAGTCTACAAAGTGAGTTCCAGGACAGTCAGGACTGTTACATAGAGAAACCCTGTCTCCAAAAATAAAAAATAAAAAAAGAGTGGTAAGAAATCTTTTCTTCTTACATAGTGTGGGGATGGCTGCCACCAACCTTTGTTTATGGAAAAAAATGAGTTAGAGAGGTAAGATTTTGCATCGGTGGAACACAGATAGCCAACACTGGCTGTTTATTGAAATGCAGTAGAAAAAAAGTGGTGCCTTTGGTGGAAATCAATGAAAAATGACTTAACTCTTCAAGATTTCTCTTTGGGTAGGTGGGATTAGACATGAAGGTCTGAGGGTAAACACACAGATGGTTCTGAAACCTGAAGGAAGGAGGACCCATGCTAAGCGAACCTTGAGTCATCCTGGGCCCTTCCTGAGCATCACCGATATTGGAACTCATGCCTTCTTTTCCCAGCACATTTAGTACTCAGAAGAGTAGTTTTATTCCAGACTGAGGCTCTACCAGTTTTTCCCAAATCCACCCCAGGCATTGCTGCATCTCATACTGGAGCAGGTGGTACACCAGCATGGCTGTGCAGCAGCTATCTGTTCTGATTGACTGGGGTTGATGCCACAGCGACAGCTGTCCCTGGATACTTGAATGTTACCACTGATAAAAAAAAAAAAAAAAAAACCAAAAAACAAAAAACAGAACCCCACCAGGATTAGTCAAGGTTCTGATGCGTTCAGTGAGTCACACCAGGTAAGCTGTGTCGCTGAGAGAATTTGTTCCTGGTTAAGTTCATCTTGACACAAATATACCAGGAATGACAGTGCAGGATTCAAAGCTCTCACTGGCCTCGGCTGCTCCTCACTTTTGAGCCCACTGAGCTGCTTGTGCCTCAGGTGATGAGAAGCATTTTTCAATTTGATGGGTCTCATCTGCATTTTATTAGTCTATTTCTGGAAAAAATACCATTTGTACATCATTTTCTTTGCAGTCTCGTCTTTATTATTCCCTTCCCCATCTCGGGTGGTGGGACCACGATTTGATTTTCTCTTAGTGCTTGGTACATTTCTCATCCTCAGAGCAATTTAGCCTGGGTGACAGTCCATCCGTCTCTCCTGCCCCCACTTAGGAATCCTCTGCCTTCTCCAGTGTTCCTTATTTCTTCTTTCATAGCATCCACCTCATCTCCCCTGACCTTTCCCAGCCCTGCTATTCTTTATTGAGGCTGCATGATGGGTGGGAATCCTGAAGATCACACCAACAGCATTTCTCTCCTCTCTAGCCCTGTCCTCTCGCTTAACGATCTTATCGAACTTCAGTTGAATTTTAGAGGTCTGTGGTTTTCCTCTTGTTATAAAAAAAAAGAAAGAAAGAAAAGGAAAGGAAAAAAGGAAAAGAAAACAACTACAGACATTAACTTGAACATTCCCATTTGAGAGAGAATCTGAATATGTTAACCCCTCTGCTACATGACTGAGAGCTGGTGGCAGGGATTGTGTGGGTTTGTGACTTTCAGTGGCTTTCCTCTGAAGCTGATGAGCAATTCTTTGATGGGTTAATGGCTTTGCTGTTGAGCTGACCAAAGGGGAAAGTACACTTCTTTGTACCATGACTCAGCAAACTTTTCCAGTAAAAGGAAATCTTTATGATTTTCAGTTCCTCCTACTATGTGGTCTGTTGTACATATTCAGTTCAGCAATCGTAGCATAAAAGCAGCCAATGGCAACAAGTAAAGGAATGGGAATGACTTGTTCCAATAAAACTTTATTGACAACGTTTGTTGATTTCCATTTTAGAGTGGCTTTCCCCCCTCTTATCTTATCTTTTCCTATGTATTTGTTTATTTCTTGTTTATTTCAAAGTACCTTTTTTTTTTTTAAAAGGAAAAAATGTTAACATGTTAGGTGCTTTAAATATAAAAGGTCTCCCAAAGGCTGTTCAGTATTTATCTGTTTTTGTGTGTGAGTGTGGTGCATGTGTGTGGTATATGTGTTTGTGGTACATGCCCATGTGTTTGTGGATTCATGTGCCTATGTACACATTTGGAGGCCACAATATGATGTCCTTCATTCAGCTTTATCACCCTCCATCTTACTTCCTTGAGACAAGGTCTCCTGACTAAACCTGGGATTAGGCTTGCAGCCAGGAAGCTAAAGTGATCCTCTTGTCTCTGCCTTCCACAACTTCTAGGGGTTGCAAGCACGTTAATGACAACACGTGGATTTTTACAAAGGTGCTAAGGATTTGGACTCATGACCTTATGCTTGCACATTAAGCACTGCTATCTCCTGAGCCATCACCTCCCCAGCCCAGAGTGCAAAAGTGCTGAAGACTTTGTTCTCAGCTGGTGGATACGATCAGTCAGGAGTGACCAGGTCATGCAAGACCTGCATTTTTCAGTGGGTTAAACCTTAGGTGGCTTCACAAAGTGGTGTCATTACTAGAGGTGGAACTTGGTTGGAGGAGGTCACAGTGTGTATTCCTTTGAAGGGTATCTTGCCTCTGTCTCTCATTCTCTACTTCCTGGTCACGTAAGGTGAGTAGCCTCTTCCATATACTCCCCACCATACCATTCTGCCATGGCTTAGAAACAATGAAGCCAGCCCACCTCAGGCTAAGACTGCTGAGGCTGTGAACCAGAGAAATCTTTGCTTCTTTTAAGCTGTTTGTTCAGGTGTTTGTCACAGTCTGATTGGCATCACATTCTGTCTTGTGATTCTTTAAGAAGTCACCTTGGGAGGGAGAGAGAAGGTGGCCTAGAAAAGGAAGTTTGGAGAAAGTATTGTGCAATTTGTGGCGTTGACAGAATAACACTCATTTAGGTTTTCTGGAGGAAGTTGGCTGTGTTACAGGTTGGAGATAACTCTGGTGTTTTGCTCAGGAACTGGGTGAACTTGAGTTACTTTATGTTTTTAGATTTCAATATTCTTTTCAGAAAATGGGATTATTTTTATGATTACTTTATCACTAACTTTACTATTCTATGTAATGTCATTTTACAACTCTGGTACCAGTTGGTTGCTGGTATAAAGATTTGTATCTTCAGGGAATTGCCTTTTAATATTTTTAAAAAACTTTTAGTGGATTAATTTTATTGTTTTTAACTATGTGTCTGTGGGTGTGTCTGTGTGGGGTATGCCCGTATGAGTACAGGTGCTCACAGAATCCAGAAGAGGGCACTGGATTCTCTGGAACTGGGTGGCTGTAAACCATCCAACAAGGGTGTTAGGAACCAAACTTGGTGCCTCTGGAAGAACAGTATGAATATCCCTCTAGCCCTTCTTTTAGGATCTTAACGATAGCATAGGTTATGAGTTATCTTGAAGTCTAAATGTTATAGAAAATCTAAATATTAGCAGCTTATGATATGGGTGTTTATTTTTCTTGTAATTTGTGGCAGGCTGATGTATAATCCCTATGCTATCAACAGAGACTCAGAATCTTGCTGTTCCCCTGTTTTCCTAGTCTTGGTATATACTTTTGATTTTTTAAGTCTCTTTAGACTCTTGATGAGGCTCTTCTATCTCCAGTCATCATGTCTACCTCCCAAGGACCAGATCATGGAAAGTGTTAAATGCAAAAGAGGAGCCTTTTAAATAACTTCCTTGGATATTCTATCTAATAATTTCCATTTATGCACCATTAAACTCCTCATCTTCTAGTTAATATAGTATTTGAGCTTGTCATATTTCTGCCACACATATTTTTTATAGTGGCTGGAGGTGAGAAGTAGATAGATGTCCAAAGCCACACCTGGACTTTTCTATCTTATTTTAGACACTTCCCTCATAATAATACAAGTAAATTTACACAATGGGAAGGTGTGATGGATAATATTAACTGACAACTTGAAAGGACCTGAAAATACTGAAGGGATGAGTCTCTGTACATGCTTGTGAGGGGATTATCTAGATTAGGTTAATTGAGGTGGGACAACCCATCCTATTATGTGTGGGTGGTGCCATGCCACTGGCAGAGGTCCTGGGACTTTATAGAAAGGAGAAAGTTAGCTGAGCACCAGCATCTATCTCTCTCTGCTTCCTAACTACAAATGTACTGTGACTGGCTGGCTTCCTGCTCCCGATGCCATGTCTTCCCCACCATGTATTCCCCAAACTGTAAGAGGGGATAAACCCTGCCTCCCTTAAATTGCTTCTTGTCAGAGAAACATGACAAGTGACTAATACAGTAGAGTAACTGCATCATATTCATATATAGATATATATCTAAAAACATCACATATATATGTTTTTCATGATAGGGTTTCTCTGTGTAATTTTGGTGCCTGTCCTGGATCTTACTCTGTAGACCAGGCTGGCCTTGAACTCACAGAGATCTGCCTGATTCTGCCTCACGAGTGCTGGGATTAAAGGCACCAGCCACCACATTATATTTTTAAGAAGTCATTTTTGTAAGTGTTCTTGTTTTTCTTACTGTAGATACTAGAATCTTGATTGATACCAGTTTCCATATTAACGTTAGTAATAAAAAGCAAAAACATATTATAAGTTAAAAATTCAAAAGAATTGAATCAGACTGATATGTATGTTTGTGATGAGTGTGTATATGTATATGTTTGGTGGAGGGTCATTTAATTGAAAGATTTTCATATACTGGAGGATTTATCCCTGAGAATAAAGTTTTATTCAAAGACAAAACAAACAAAAGCAGTAGACCCTAACCATCTTAGGAGGGATCTGTGAAGAGTGCGTCTCACTCTGTAACAATCATCTGCCATACATACTTGCTGGAAGTGAACTGGAAAGACACATGATGACTCCATCATCCAGAGTTTCTACTCCGAGGAGGGCTAGGGGTGACTCTCCAACTAGCTTGTGAGGGATCCTTTCCTTCAGGGAAACATGATTCCTGCAGGTCTTACCCTGATCTCATCTGCTCAAAAAGGAGTCTCTAAGCCTCTAGTCATTCTGTGCTGATTTCTATGGAAGGGGACACCCCCAGGTGTTCCTGGGAGCACACAGTGTTGGCTGGGGAATTCTCCTATTTCTCGAACACTTTTTCACCAGATGCATAGGTTAGTGACAGTGATCCCCATACTGTGCAGATGGCAGACAGTGTTCATTGCCTTGAAGGGGAAGAGGACTTTGCTGTTCAAGGTCTGAGCTGAACGTGGAGATCTTTTCTCACAACCCCATCAACCCTCTTGCTATCTGCACACAGCATTGCCAGCTGTGGTTTAACTAAGCATACTCTCGTGAGGTAGGTGGGCAAGTTCCCCAAATAAAATTTCTGTGTGTATACATGTGCATGTATTATGTATACAGTTATAAATACCATATGTGCATATATATATGTATGTGTGTATATGAGTATATATATATATGAGTATATAAGGACAAATCCTTCATCTTCCTCTTCCTGTCTTGATCTGAGTTTGGGTGAGGAATCAAAAAAGAGCTAGGGTTGGGAAGGGCATGAAAAAAGGAAGAAATCTGCTAGACTAAGAGTTGGAGGGCTGGGTAGGGCTGGGAGTAGAAAGAAAATCTTTTAGAAGTAGCTGTTCTGGAGCATGTGCTTGGAGCCATTTCAGTCAGAGGAAGGCAGGTGAATGAGTGTGTTTGGCTTTTGCTTGTTGCACTGTTCTTTGGAACACAATACTTTCCAGGATCAAACAAGCTATGAGGATCCACAAAATGAAAGTTATGTCTTAATAAAAAGTAAACTTTTGTCCAGGCAGTGGTGGTACACACCTTTAATCCCAGCACTCGAGAGGCAGAGGCAGGTGGACCTTTGTGAGTTCAAGGCCAGCCTGGGCTACAGAGTGAGTTCCTGGAAAGGCACAAAGCTACACAGAGAAACCCTTCCTCGAAAAACAAACAACAACAAAAAAAGTAAACTTTTTTCTTATTAAAAAGTGATGCACATTTATAGCAGAAATTACTGAAGTGGTGTATTGACCTGTGTTCTACTATAAATAACACAATGACACACAATGTTTTAACAGCAAGAAATGTGTGGTTCAAGGTTAAGGAGTTGAATCTGAGGGCACTCCTGTTGGAGGAGTCCAGGGATAATCCAGACCATGTTACATGGTGAGAAACAGAGTATGCATGCAGCTAATGCATGTGGGTCCTCTTAATTTTTCTGTGTTTCAAAGTAAACTATCTGGATTCAACCATGAGGGCTCTATCCTGATGCGATTAGTTAATCCTAAATGCTTCCTGAGGCTCTATGGCTAAACACTACAGTTGGATTAAATTTAAGCTGTCTCAATACCTCCTGATGGGGATTAAACTCTAATAGGGGTTTCACAGGGGACAAGCCATATTTGAGGCATAGAAACAGTGCCTGCTTTTCAGATTTTAAGAAGTTTCTGTTTGTAGCTTGCAGCTTCCTTGTTTGAGTGGATAGACAAATAGACTTGGAGTAGATTTTTCTTTTGGGAGGAGTTTCTCAAGTTGGCCTTGATGGTTGTACAAATGGAAGATTGATGGTGTGTTGGTTAGTTTTTTTTTTTTTTTTGTTGTTGTTGTTTGTTTTTTTTTTTGCTTTGTTTTTGTCAATTTGGCACTCAATAGAGTCATCTGAAAAGAGGAAGCCTGAACTGTGAAAATCCCCATCAGACTGACCTGAAGGCAAGCCTGTAGGGCTGGATCAGAACTAAATGAGCAAGGCTGATGATCCTTAAGCCATTCAGGAAGGGGGTGTCTAGCCTAAGAATGAGAAAATGAGCAACTCGTTAATGTGAAAATAATCAAGTATATGACTTGCTTGTCCTTTATGCTGGCAGGCGGCTCATACTTCACTATATTAGCAAACAATTGACAATTCAAAGAGAAAATGTCCTCATGTACTATAGCACAACACCACTACAGTTAACAATTTACTGTGGATATTTTTTTTTCTTCTTTTAGTCATATATGTGCTGTACATGGTGATGGCTTTGATCAGAGGCATTCTTTCTGGTCCAGTGGTTATTCACACACACACACACACACACACACACACACACACACACACACACACACTGGACTAACAACACTAACTTTGTGGGTATGGTTAAAGAGAAGTTAAATTAAGCTCTTATCTTGAAGTAAGTGCAGATTTCCGTATTATTTTTGCTATCCTAACTCTAATACTGAAGGACTCTTTAAGACAAGGAGTTCTGCTGGTATTTTTAGTCTGGCCTTCTCTGCAACACAGGCTGACAGCTTGTGGGTGACAGTCCCTCTGAGAAACAGTACGTAATCTGAGTGGATTCCTTATTCAGACATAGTCCATGTAGTTAGCTAGAGAGGCTTTGGGGACAGCATTTTAAGCAGATTGGTGGGACTTCAGTTTTGGAAACATGTTGCCTGGGCACTCCTGGGGCATTTTACTCCAGGCATCTTGTGCTCTAGGCTGCATTTTCCTCAAAGGCTTCCCCCAGGACCCTGAGATTTCGGAGGCTCACACAGGTCCCCTCTATGTGTCATGTGGGCCATTGCTCCTTCCCCAAGCATTGCTTACCACGGCCTCTGTTACAGGACTTCTGGCCTCCTGTTCACAGGAGTCACAGATCTTGCAGGCCAGGTCATGGCACAGACTATATAAAAGTAAAGTCAACATCATGTAATTCCAGGCCTGGAGAAAAGACAGCCAAGTCTTTTGGACCTAAGATGATGGCCGTGTCACAAACTGGAAGGCTGTCATGAAGCAGTTGAGTTCATGGATCTGACATCACGTTGCCTGGATGTGAAACGTGGTGCTCATTATCAGTAGTGGGACCGTGGGGAGGTGTTGGTTGTCTAAGGTGTAAAATCTTGTGGATCTAGGACAGTGGTTCTCAACCTTGCTGCTGCAACCCTTTAATACAGGTCCTCATGTTGGGGTGATGCCCAACCATAAAATTATTTTGTTGCTACTTCATAACTGTAATTTTGCTACTGTCATGAATCGTAATATAAATATCTGATATGCAGGATACATGATATGTGACCCTGAAGGGGGCATGAGCCACAGGTTGAGAACAGCTGATCTAGGACATGAGCCTGCACTAAGGATTAATTATGGGCACATTCTCTACTAAGAAGCAGCTTGATGTGCAGTGGTTGCAGACCTGCTGCTCTTTCCATCTCTCTGGAACTCCATCTTCTACACACTCAGTTTACACAGGACTATCAGTGCATGGGAATTTGCTGGACTGAATGCATGCATGCATGCATGCATGACTTCTGAGAAGCTCCTCAATCTTTACTCAGTTATTTTCATCCATTCATTCTATATTAGTTGATAATATACATATACCTGGTCTTATGTTTGATACTCAGACTACCAATAAGACATGATGGATTTGCCTGTCTAGAGAATGACAGCTCAGCAATTATAGATGAGTGCAAAAGTATCTGTGATACAGATACACATGAAGGAGGGACCTGAGCTGATGGCACTATTGGGAGGTAGTGAAAACCTGGGAAGATGCGCTCAGCTAAAGCAAGGTGGGTCAGTGGGGGAGTAACTTTGAAGGGAATAGTGAAACCCTGGGTCCTTTCTCTAATCTACTTCTTAGCTGCCAGGATTTGGACAGCTTTATTCTTCCACATACTCCCTGCCACAGTGTTTAATAAAAGCAACAGGTCTAGCTGGCCATGGACTGGGACTGTAATCTCTGGAACCACGAGCCACTGAATGACAGATGGGAAGGGCACAAGGCATGTGAGGGGATGCCTGTGGTGACATTATTCCAGAACTACAGGGGAGCCCCCCCAGAGGTCCCCTCAGCCAAGCAGCCCTGTTTACCTCTGCAGCCAGAAACTCAGGGCATGAGGCAGGGCTCTTTCCCTTTTGCATTTTTGTTTTTATACAAAAGTATTAAAAAAAAAATGTCATTTACACTCTGATGTTTTGCCCAGGGCAGAGCTGGCCATGAGGCACAGAGACAGGATGCTGGTATGAAATGAGATGCTTGGTGTGAATGGGTAATTACTGGTCCCAACTGTCCCTTAGAAAACTCAGAATTGCAGCCCTGGAATCCTTCGGGTGCATTCCCAGTTCCTAGGTTGGGTCCTTGCTCTTTGCAGGTATGTGTCCTGTTCAGTCCTCTTTTGGGATCCTGACCTTTCTGGAAGCAGGCATACGTTCTCTCTCATAAATCCACAGAATGTGGTAGAGTTACTTGTGCATGGTAGATGATTAGTTAATATGTGTGCTGTGAAATTTGGTTTTACTTTTAAAAATCCCTCTCTCTTTATGTAAAGAACTTCAGTGGAGCCCAAAATCTCTCTCTTTTTATGTAAAGAATTTAAGAGGGGCCGGGAGGTGGTGGTGGTGCACACCTTTAATCCCAGCACTCAAGAAAGAGGCAGAGGCAGGTGAGTTCAAGGCCAGCCTGGTCTACAGAGCAAATTCCAGGGCTACACAGAGAAACCCTGTCTCGCATGAAACCAAACCAAACCAACCAACCAAATAAACAGAAAATCAATCAATCAAAACAAAACAAAACAAAACAAAACAAAACAAAACAAAACAAAACAAAACAAAAAGGAATTTAAGAGGGGAAGAAGGAACAAGAGAGAAGAGCTCTTTATGGAAAGAAATTAGAAAGAGGATGGAAGGTAGTATCCCATCCTTTAAATGAGAAGCCTGGCTCTCTTAGAGATGAAGAGCCACGCCCACTCACCCACCCGGCAGGTGAGATGAGGGGCTGCCACAGGAGCCACGTTGAAAGCCCATTCTTTTTCTTTCACTTATGATTGAAGTTCCATTAGTGCCATCAGCCTGTAACCAGGCCTTCCACCACTATCCCTGCTCAGCTTTCTACGTAACCCTATAATGACAACTTGACTGGATCTGGAATCAGCTAAGAGACCAGGCCCCTCGGCACACCTTTGAGGGGTTTTCTTGATCAGGTTATTTGAGATGGGAAGATAGACCCTAACTGTGGGTGGCTCCTAGTTGTGGGAGCCCAGACAAAAGATGAGCCAAAGGGAAGGCTTTGCTTTTTGCTACTTCCTGCTTTACAGGTGTCATCATCTACCATGCTGCTGCTGCTGCTGCATCCAAACTTCTCTGACACCAGAACCTAGTTTCTTCTGGCTTCCAATGTGGACTGAAGAAGAGTGGCTATGTGAGACTCTTCGGAGTCTCCAGTGCCAGATTGGGACTGCTCTGGTATCCAGCCTCGTGGACTGAGAAACTATTGGGAGCCTCAGTCTTTCTATCGTGAAGGTAGCCATTGTTGGGCTTCTCAGACCATGTTGTGGAAGCCATTCTAATACTTTCCCCATTAGCTCTGTTTCTTTAGAGAACCCTAACACTATGAAGCTGCATCTCAGCATTCGGACACCTGAGCCTCAGGGATGAGCTTACTTACCTCCTGTGTGAGGTGTCAGCATAGATAAATGTCTAATTTTGACAAGTCTCTCCACCCAAATCTAAGATTTTCTTATTTTGCTTCTGAAGTCACAGATTTAGTAATTTTTCCTTTCTTCAAAATCATTGACCTCTGTAGTGTCCTTAAGGAGATCAAGTAGCTGTGCCTTTGATCTCAAACATGGGCTGAGGTGGCTGGTTGCTTGGGGGTAGTACTATTTACTTCTTGAGGTTTTTTCTCAGGCTCACTCGATTTTTTTTTTCCAGCAGGTTCTTCTGTATCTCTAAGATTTCCTCTGTGTTTCTCTTTAGTGCAAGCCTGGGTTATTCACCACTTGAGTGGTGGTTGAGCTGTGTGAATTCCTGGATATGGACTATTTTATCATTTTTCTCTTATTGGTGCCTGATTTCCTCCCAAAAAGATTCATTATCCATTTTTTCATCCTCGGCTTCACATGGGTGTTGGCAGCTCCTTCATTGTCCTTCATTATTTCCACCCTTTGGACACTGCAGGAAGGAGTCTGAGTTCTCTCTGAGGTTCAGCTTCTTGTTATAATTGGTCTGGGTATTTATCATACAAGCTTCTTTTTTCCTGAATAATTCTGTAGACAGAGTCCTGGAAATGGCCTTCATGATTTGACAGGTGTTTTAATTTACCGGAAACAAAATGATTGCTCCAAGCATTAGTGATTGTTCCTTGTCCATCTCTGGTTGGTGGAAAGGACCCGCACAGCTGAGCTGCCCACTCTTGCTTCCCACCACTGCCAGGCAGGGAGCTTTGGAGCCAGCCGTGGGCTGCTGAGAGTGAGCTAGCCTTTCTTTGTCCAGAGGACTTAGAGCTGGGTGCCCACAGTAATGGTTTCCCTGATCTCAAAGTAACCCTGGTGGGGGACTCTGAATGAAAGTAGTGAGTTGCCATGTCAAACAGTTTGAGAGCTCTGAGCTTGAATCCCAGATCTGTCACTCATTGAGAGTAGGCTATTGGGCAGTCATTTAAACATTCCTAACCTCTGGTTGGCTCACGGTGCTTGGGGTAACAAGTGTGTTTTAGTCACATGAAACTGTTGGAATGTTAGATAAATTGTGCCCATGAACTCATACCATAAGGCTTGGAACATAGGATGTATTCAATGAGAGGAAGACATTTCCATTTACTACATTTTTCCACTAACGAAGTAAGCAAAACAACAAAATTAGATTTAAGCAAAGCTGTGAGCCACAGGCCAGGATCTGATTATATCCATTCTATACTCTCCTGTCCTTCCCTCCTCTCAAGCCGGTCCCTTCAGTGGTAGCACTGCCCATTTTGAGTTTTTAGACTGAGGTGAAGTCCTCATCACATAAAGCGAGCCATTTGAAGGTGAATAATTCACAACATTATACAGCCACTACTTCTGTCTAGTTCCAACACACTTTCCATTACTCTGAAGCCAAACCAAAGCAAAATTGATTTGTATTTACTTTCTCCTTTCCCCTTTCGTTTGCATGGGTGCATGTATGTATGTATGCACATTTGCATGCACATGGGCACATGTGTGTTTAGTTGCATATGCGTGTGTGTGTGTGTGTGTGTGTGTGTGTGTGTGTGTGTGTGTGTGTATGCCCGTGGAGGCCAGGGTTGGTGCTGGGAACCATCCTTTATCACCTTATTCTCTAAGGCAGGCTGTCTCAATCAAACCCAGAGCTCACTGATATGGCAAATCTCCCTAACCATCTTAATCTGAGGATCTCCTCACTCTGTCTTCTGAGGCTGGAATTACAGGTGAGCAGCCATGGCCACTGGGCACTTATGAGGGTCTTGGGGACCCAAACTCTGGTCCTCATACTTGTGTGGGTAGTGCTTTAACCACTCGGCCATCTTTCCAGCCACTCACATTAATTTTTGTATATGTGTATTTATGTGGGAAAGAAAGAGTGTGGTTATAGGTCCTAGAACTAGAGGGCCATAAGCACAGGGAAGGAGGTTCTTAAGGGGGAGGGTGGAGAAGTTAACAGGGTACGTGTGGCATGAAATTGTAAGGGTACACGTAGGGGATCGAGAAATGGAGATGAACCAACAAAAAATTATGTATGAGGGGGACAGAATGACACTTTACTTCTTTTACACTAACACAAAGACAGTGTCCTGGTTCCCTTCTCTTTCTGTCTCTGGCAACCATGAATTCTAGCACTACGGATTTCCATGCTGTAATGTCACATTAATGGAATAATATAACTTGTGGCCATTTGAGTTTAGTCCCTTTCATTGAACGTAGTGTGTTTTGGGTTCATATGTCAGCAATCCATTGCTGTTTATGGATGCATAATGACTCATTGCATAAATATGCTACAGTTTATCCCTTTGCTGAGCATCTTTTTTTTTTTTTTTTTTTTTTTTTTTTAAACCAGAGCTGAGGACCAAACCCAGGGCCTTATGCTTGCTAGGCAAGGGCTCTACTGCTGAGCTAAATCCCCAACCCCCTTTGCTGAGCATCTTGGCTGTGTTTACCTTTTGGATATTGTGACTACTGCTGTTCTAGACATTTTATACATGTACTTGTTTGAACACCTGCTTTTAGTTATTTTTGAATATATTTATTACTCATATTATTTTGGGTTTTTTTCAGCACATTTTTTTTTTCCTGACAGGCCCCACGATGGACTGGTGAGGTACAAGAGCTCCAGCTAGCATAGACTCCCTTCTTCATTACTTAGTAGTTGAATAGTATTGGTCTTAATAAACAGAACAACAGTTCCCACTTTGTAGGAAGATCGTGATAGTTAAAGGAATTAATCCCTATGAAACACAGTCTGTGTGTGATAAACGTTAGCAATCTTCATTACCCATCCCTCTGGTCTATCTCCTGGAGCAGCTAGCAGCTGAAGTTTCTTTCTAGGCAAGGACATTAAGAAACTGGGCTATTGCTTTAACACAGGAGGTCTTAGGAGTCTGGAGGACAGGGTCTTGGAAACACGAAGATGACACCAACCTACTGTAGAGTCCTTGGATTTGAATTTCTTCCTTCTGAACCAGTAAGAACTAAAACTTCCTTTTTCCCCCTTCCATAGACCCCCACACCTATGACATGCACATTCATTCCCAGACTCTAGGTGCTGTGTATGCCTCTTCCTGCTCAAGACTCACAATAGCTTCCTGTTGTCGGGGGTGCTAAAATCCTATAGGCAGTTCTCTTTCCCTGTTGTATTTCTGATATTTGCTTGCAGAAGGGTTAGGGAGTTTCCTCCCCTCCCCCACAATAATCTTATTTGAGAGCAGCCGGAGATTGCAATGGAAATCACAGGCATCATAAACTATAAGTAGATTCAAGGAGGTTGAAACAAAAGAAAGTTTTTAAAGGCTATCGTGGGAGAATCACATAAAATATTTTGAAACCAAAAAGCAATAACCTTTGGCTACAGGGATCAATACCAAGGGCCTATCACTTCAAGATTAAACAGGCTGCTGTTGAGTAGATGTCCTTGGAGAAATTTGCATGTCTGTGTGTGTGTGTGTGTGTGTGTGTGTGTGTGTGTGTGTGTGTGTGTATAAGGTTATGGTGACCTTCTTGCAAGGTTGTGGTTCCAGTTAGTCTTTTGAAAACAGCTTTTGTTGCCAGCTGTGAAATTCCCTTATCCACAACTTCTCTGTTTTCTCTGTCTCCATCTCTGTCTCTGTCGTCTGTCTCCTCTATCACCCACTAAGGCTTGACAAAAGGGACTTCCTTTTGATTTTGACAGTTTTCACAGAAGTTTATCAGATTTGAAGTGTGCATTGGTATTTCATTCCTATTTATGAACGATACTATTCCATTATACATATGCACCATAATTTGGTTAACCATTTGTCTGTCAAAGGTCATTTGGGTTGTTTCTACTGTATGATGCCTATGGTATCTAGAGCAGTGGCTTTCATGCACAACTTTTATTTTTTAATAAATGATAAATCTCAGACTAAGAGGCAGAGGATAGCTGCTAAGTGTCACAAACACATGAATTGTGGAGCCCAGAATTTATTGGAATGGTCAGGTCTAGGAACACTTGCCTCTTCTGTTATGCACACTGCCACTCTCCCTACCGTGCACACTAACACTCTCTCTACTGTGCACACTAACACTCTCTCCACTGTGCACACTGCCACTCTCTCTACTGTGCACACTGACACTCTCCCTACTGTGCACACTGCCACTCTCTCTACTGTGCACACTGCCACTCTCTCTACTGTGCACACTGACACTCTCTCTACTGTGCACACTGACATTCTCTCTATTGTGCACACTAAAACTCTCTCTACTGTGCACACTAACACTCTCTCTACTGTGCACACTGACATTCTCTCTGCTGTGCACACTAACACTCTCTCTACTGTGCACACTGCCACTCTACTGTGCACACTGCCACCCTCCTTGCTTTGCAAAGCACCATGCCTCCTGCTCTGCACACTGCCACCTGCTCCTATCCTGAAACCACCTACTTGTGTCTGATCTGTACCAAGACAAGTGAGTGCTCATCATCCCTAGAGCACCTGCAGTTTGCAGCCTCAGCGCTGAGCCTAGCTCCTCTAGTTCACCATTCGGCCTCCCGCCCACTCCAGTCCTGCTACCTGCAGATCTCATTGAAACCCTGTTTCCTTTACTAAAGCTCCCCACCGAGCTTTTCAATCAAGACCTTGTTCTCCATTCCTGAATTTCCTATCATTCTTCAAGTCTCTGCTTAGGGCCTTACCTAGCACAAGTGGCTTCTTGTGGTGAGTTACAAGAAGGTGTTCATTCCCTGTAGGCTGATGAATTGCAAAACACTGTCCTAAGTCATCCTCGCAGCTGGGCACTTCTGTGCAATGTTCAGGCTGATACAATCACAGACAGCTGACTGGCCTGGAGTTCCTAAACAATTCTGATTAAAACACCCCTAAGTCACAGGGATGGCAGGAGTTCCGTGCCCATTCACAGCCTCTCCCAAACGGACCTTAAACTTTTTGATGTTAGGGTCTGTGGCTTATTCTTCACTTTCCTCAATTGTATCTAGTCCAGGGTCCAGTGCTGAGTCTCCACCATCCTGCAAATGAAGTAAATTAGGGGAAGTGTTGTGTCAGTCCTCAGCTCTGAGGGAACACAACAGGTGAGAGCTGGCTGACATTACAGGCAACCAGGGCCACACTGGCCCCTGTAGCTTTTTGGGACACATCACCTCTGCTGTTCCTTTAGGCTGCTTACTCTCTAGGATGCCAGTTTCTTCCTTATTCACCTGACCACAGATTTGAGCTTTATCAACTCAAATGAATTTGTTAGGGGTGCATTCAGTGTTGCATGTCAGGGAAGCCTTCTCTCCTAGAAGCCTCTGTTAGAATCAGTGTGGTCCCCCTCCCCCCATTACAATTCCCTACCTGGTCTGTGATCTCTAATCCCCAGACCCAAGCTCTCAAAAGCATGTCTTAAGAGAGCTCTAGTTTTCATCTCTAATATTTGTACCAGTGAGCTATGTCCTAAAATAGACTGTGGCTGCATTTCCCCTTTTATTCCTGAGCCTTAAAGGACAGGGCTTGTGCCTAACACACAGGGTGCTCACAGGATGGCTGTGCAATCAGTGGCACTAGCTGTGTACAGTCTCCAGCATTGCGTCTCCATCCACCGCAGCAGAATCATCAGCTTCCTTCTCTTAGCTCTTCCGACATTTGTTTAACACTTTCCCTAAGCGTTTTCTCACCTTGTCTCTGGTTTTGTTTTCACAACCTGTTAGGATATGAAAAGCAATGATGATATCCATTTCACTTGTGAGGTACCTAAAGACCAGGAGGCTGGAGCATCTTGTCTTGTTGTCTGGTGATGGGGTAAGGTTGCCACTCACTTGGGTGATGGCTTAGACATAGTGACAGCTTGGTTATTCTTTTAATCCTCTTAATTCTTGCCTAAAATTGACTTTCCATTTTCCTCAGACTCCTGATGAGTTGGAACCCTGAGATGAAGAGGCAGAGTTTGTGGTGTGGGTTCTGGGTCCTCACCAGCTCCCAGAATCCAGCAGTGAGGGGATTGCTTTTTTTTCCCCTTCTCAATTCACCATTCTGTCACTATCATGGAGTGATTGCTCAAGAGTCAGGTGGCTTATACATACAGGGATCCAACTAGCAAATATCATGGTATAGAATAGTGGGTTTCACCCCTGGCTAATATCAGATTTACTCAGAGAATGTTTAGATCTAGAAACACCTTTCCAGGTGCTGCTATGACAAGCATCCCAGGTGATTGAGATGGGTGGCCAACATTGCAGATGGTAGAAGGGAATCACCAGTGGCTTTAAAGACTCCACAGATGGCCTGGATTCAGAGACTTCAATTTAATTGGTCTAGGGCTGCAAACCATGGGCACAGTTCCTATTTATTATCACTGCTGACTATTTGGATTACTGTAACATCATTCAGTGGATGCTTCACAAACTGTAGAAATTTATTTTTTGTAGTTAGGGAGGATGGGAAGTTCAAGGCCAAGTTTTGATTCAGTTTTGGCAAGACCAACTTTCTGGCTTATAGATGATTCCTTCTTGCTATGTCCTCCATGGTGGAGGGGGTGAAAAGTTTGTCTTGGTCCTGTGTCATAAGGGCACTAATTCCATTCATGAAGACCCACACTCATGATCTAACCACCTCCTAAAGGTCCTACCTCTGGACACCATCATCTTGAAGTTCAGAATTTCAGGATATAATTTAGGTGCAGAGTCCAAACATTCAGATCATGGCAGGTCTACTAGAGTGTGCTGTGTAACTACAGCCCTACATGAAAGAATCCTCCTATTCTAGCATCAGCCAAGAACATATTTACCTGAGGTTTCTCTGGCTTCAGCAGATATCATGACACCCTACTAAGCTATCCTCTCCTGTAAGTTCCTGGTTCCAGTCCTCTAGCTCTGTGAACTTGGGTGTGCATCTTTAGTTCTCTGATCATTAACTTCTTTATTTGTTAAATAAGACCCAGAACTGCTTGGCAGACTTTCTAGGTACATCAAATAAAATAATGCTTGATATAAGTTGGAGTTTATAGTTCTCAGTTGAAAAGGATCAAGTACTATTATTCTCTATCTACAGGAAAAATCTGTGTATTACATTTGTGGAATACCTACTATTTGCAGAATACCATGACTGACTTCTTTCTCTGTGCATAGGAATGAGAGATGTAAAGATGAGTAGAGAGCTCACCTCTGCCTTCAGGAAACTTCAAATTGCTATAGAAACAGAAGAAAAATAGAACCAAATGTATTTCTTTATGTATTATGTATATTTCTAATATTGAG
Source organism: Onychomys torridus (assembly GCF_903995425.1). NCBI lineage: Eukaryota > Metazoa > Chordata > Mammalia > Rodentia > Cricetidae > Onychomys > Onychomys torridus. The sequence goes on along the minus strand of NC_050450.1, from coordinate 81,860,493 downwards.
ATATTAGAGATTCAATTTATATACTATAAGTTCAGATGATGGAAGAATTCTTCCAAGCGCATGCCAGGAGATCAAGAAAACCTTAAATGACATTTGAGTTGTCTCTTCAAAGTTGTGTGGCATTTTCACAGATGAAGAACTGGAAAGAAAATTCTAAGCTGGGTGGTGACATGCGGCCAGATGGCTGGAGAATGCAGGTATCTGGAAAACAGCCAAGAATCTGGGATTGTTGGCCTCTTGCACAAGGGGACCCAGACTTGCATTTATTTACCTCTGCTGAGAACTCATTAATGAAGACTTTGCTAAAGAACTTGATCCGTTAGCCCCCAAACCGCTGGGGACCTCTGAAGTTGTTAGTCTTGGACGATGAACTCAGGTTGAAGGTTTTGGTTTATTGGCACCAGATTTGAGGTTGGGGTGGGTTGGTAATGTCTAGGTCTCCATCCCCTCAGAGAGCTCCTTGGTGACTCCTCATTCCATTTAAGCTCTCGATACAATCTGCCCAGTGTGTGCTGTACCTGTAATCTGTTTCACTATCAAATCAACTTGGACAGTCCATCAGATTTTCTGCTTAGTTTTGCATCCATACCCATAGAAAATGTTTTGTTCGGTTCTCTACCAGGCCCCAGCCCAACCTCTCTTCAAAGTGAACTCAGGTTCTTGTTTCAAGCAGTGTTGGTATTTTTGGGTTCTCAGTATCCAGAGACTTCCACCTACCTAGAAACTAGAGGCAGCAACCTGTTGGATGGATATTGCCATAGTTTGGGCTTGAGATGATGAGGAGTAGGACAAGGCTGGACCCAGAGCTTCAGGAGTGTGGGGAGGGAGCAATGTCAGGGAAAAACACAATGAAGTAAGAGTTGACAGGGCTGGAACTCACCTTTGACTTTTATTTAATTATGCGCCTAGCTCGTCTTCCCAAACACTTGACTCACTGCTTGTTTTTGTTTGTTCAAAACATTCTGAAGAAACTTTGCAAGCTGAGTAATTGGGAGTGATGATCTGTGTTGGGTACAGACACACATACACACAGACACAAACACACATGGCACAATAGTTGAAATGGGTAAATAAAAGGGAAGAAAGAGATCTAAAGGGAGGGGCATCTTACTATTCTATTGCTGTGACAAAAACCATGAACAAGGCAACTTATGAATGAGGTTCATGATTGCAGAGGGTTAGTCTATAACTACCATGGTCGGGAACATGGTAGCAGGTAGGCAGGCATGGCACTAGAGCAGTAGCTTAGAGCTCAGATCTTGAGACCACAACCATGAGGCAGAAAGAGAGAGTCCTGGGAATGGTGTGGGCTTTTGAATCCTCAAGGCTCACCCCCAGTGATACACCTCCTCAAGACCACAACAATCATACGGTCGGGTGTGGGGGGTGAGGAATAAGAGAGGATTATGGAACACATATGATATGAAAGCAGGGGGAGGGATTAATTGGGGAGAGGAGAGGGACCAATAAGAAGGGGAAAGGGAAGACTGTGGGGGAGAAAGATGAATAAGCACAGTGGCATATGCATGGAAGTACTATAGTGAAATCCATTGTTTTGTATGCTAATAAAAATAATTGAAATACAACAAAAGGAAGCGACCCATAGCACCTCTATAAAATGGATGAAGCTGGCAGGTGTTATGCCTAAGTAATTCTAACACGGAGCAAGTTGAGCCCCCCTAGAGCAGGAGTTAGCAGGAATGAACGTCTGATTGACAGTGGTTCTCACACATGAGTGGGCATCAGGCTCACTTGGCCTTGCTGGGCCTCATCCTCAGAGTGTGAACAGCTCTTCGGTGGGCTGATGAACTGCAGTTTTCACCACTCCCAGGGGACACTGGTGTTTGGAGACAGGCTTTTGAAAGAGTTGAGGCTGGCTTTCCTGCTGATGAGCATGCATCCCTGAGTTGGTCATTCTGCATTTATGATATGGGAACAACATTGGGGATTATGTCTCAGGTCCCTGAGTGGGTGAAATGAGATGGATGGAAACACTTTGCACAGGGCCTGGGCTACAGGTAATGTGCTTTTCTGGATGTGACTTATGAATGTTTCTTTGGCTGGAGGTTTGGCAGATCTTTCCTTATGTTCAAGCAGCTTGTCGCTGATGCTATGAGAATGAGTTTGGGCTCCCAGAACCCTACTCTTAAGCTTTCTGGAGCAAGAAAACTAGGACACTGGTACAGATGCAAGTACTCTGGGCTTCAGCATGAAGGGCCCACCCCAGGGGTGTTGGTGGTGTTTTAACCACAAGGTCTATCAGGCTCCAGCCCATGCATAGCTCTCCTGCCTGGATTCCAGGTCACTATCACACAGGGACATCTAGTGCAGCCAGCTGCAGTTGTCCTCTTGTCACCATGGAAACCAAACTGATACCTAGAAAGATGGGAACAAGGCCTCCAATGGCCTTAGAAACGTGTCCCCCAGAGACAACTGCAAAATTTCAGTCTTCTCTTTGTTATCATTCATTTTTCTCCTTCCTCCTGCTCCTGCATTCAGGTTTACCCTTTTCCCCAGGTCTGATAGGAAGAGAATGAGAGTCAGCACACCCCCAGATCTGTCCCAGAAGAAAGGGACATCCATACAAGCCAGTTGAAGCCGGCTGTCAGGCAAATTCCCCAGAACATGGCACACTGTGCCCACTCCATCCTCAGCTCCCTCGATGGCAAAATGTGTTCATGTACTTTTGCTCCTTGACGTCCTCACCAGGCCAAGTTCTAGGGGATTTTTGACACTTCAGACACTTTTGTTCTTGAGGACCAGTGTGGTGGCTCAGGCCTGTAATCCAGTCACTGGGAAGGCTGTGGCAGCAGAATTGTGAGCCTGGGCTCCCTAGAGAGGTCCTGCGTCAAACCCAACTGAATCTGAAACAAGGTCTCATGTAGTCCAAGATGGTCTCAAACTTATAAACTTCTGATTCTCCTGCTTCTACCTCCCCACTTGCTGGTATTACAGGAATGAGTCACCATGTCCAGTTTACAGTGTGCTGGAGATTGAACACAGGGCTTCGGCATGCTTAGAGAAACATTGTGCTAAGTGAACTCCACACAGTCTAGCTCATCTACATTGCTCCTGTTTGGTTTGAAGGTGGAATGTCTGCTCCCCTGCCTTATACTTTAGGAACCCCTGGGGATGTGAAGAAGGGCCTTTTTGAATCGGTCTCGAAGATGGAAGATAGAGACCGGTTTGTCCCATTTCAAGTTCAGTCAGTTAAGGAGAAATTCTTCCAAGGTCCAGGGACATCAAGGGCAGCCGATCACTTGGGTTTTCCTTAATATGCCCCTACCTTTGATTAAAAGATTGAGAGAGAGACCTGAGCTGGGGAATGTCATCGTGGGAAGGTCATGGGAGGTTGTTGTGTCCTAGCCCCAGCCCCAGGGAGATGAGCTGACTTGCTTGAATTCAGAGGACACAGAAAAGGGCCTGGGAGCTCAGGTCCTGAGGTTCTTCTTCCTCCTTACTACTGCTTTAACCTGCCTGCAGAACACCTGTTCCTCTTGATGTTAGTCTGGTGTCCCCAGGTGATCAATACAAACCCCTTCCTGGGAAGGGAGGCATGGTATGATTTGGGTAAACTTCTGGTGAGTAGACCACACAAATGCTCCCCAAGCATCACTTCCAGAGTAGCCAAGTGCAGTATTGTACTGTCATAAATGGTTATTTAGAAGCTGGGTCTGCAAATACTGATACACTGATTGGAACTGCGGTGATGTGGAGAGGTTGGAATGTTGCAGGCCTAGAATCACCTTATCTTGGGTTAGCTTTAGCTCCCTAGAAAGCCATTCTTTGCCCACCTTTGTGTCACAACTGACACCTTGTGACAAGTAGGTAAAAATCCCTTTTTGAATTTAACTTAGTAGATCACTAGCTTCCACCAACTCCAAAGGTAAGAATGTCATCAGCTGATATCTGGGCCCCATAGGAGAGATTCCTTCTTCTTATAACCACCTTTCTTTCTTTCTTTCTTTCTTTCTTTCTTTCTTTCTTTCTTTCTTTCTTTCTTTCTTTCTTCCTTCCTTCCTTCCTTCCTTCCTTCCTTCCTTCCTTCCTTCCTTCCTTCCTTTCTCTCTCTCTCTCTTTGCCTTCCTTCCTTCCTTCCTCCCTCCCTCCCTCCCCCTCTCTCTCTCTCTTTCTTTCTTTCTTTTTCTTCTTCAAAACAAGGTTTCTCTGTGTAACAGCCCTGGCTGTCTTGGAACTTACTCTGTAGACCAGGCTGGCCTTGAACTCCGGAGATCCGCCTGCCTCTGCCTCCCAAGTGCTGGGATTAAAGGCGTGCGCCACCACTGCCCGGCTTGTTTTTGTTTTTGCATTGACAGAACTCTCCAGGATGCAGTGACCTACACAGGGACGTGAGGTAGGCAGAGAGCAGGGTGAAGTCCATTTCCATGCATATTGTTCAATGTCATTCTTCCTGGCTGGCTACCATCACAGGTGAGAGGAGTTGGTGACCACAGAGCAGCCAGCCAGCCAGCCACACAATGTAAGGCTGCTTCCTGCTCACCCAAAACCTTCTGCAGGTAATTTGTTTTCTGTAAAAATGCACCCGCTTAGAAGTACACCTAGATACCCACATGGCTCAGGTTGTCCTATAACTACTGTTAATGCGAAGAGTGGAGAGACAAATCCAGCTTAGCACTGTATTTTAATTATGAGGTAACTGATTGTTTGAATTTTCCATTACAAATATACCTTGCCCCTAGGTGGGGTTTCCAATACCCCTACCCTGTCAGTGCTGTTTGTACAAACCCACCCCAGCAGTGGCTCCCCTCCTGTTGGACATTGTGATGGGAAGGAGAGATGAAAGTTATTTTTAATTCGGCAACCAACCAAACATCCAAGTCATCCCTTTCAGCAGCTAAGCCTATATGTTTTCTCAACAGGGTATTAATTACCTGGTTCTGGGACTAGCTAGACAGCCTGTCCTGGCAGTTCTGACTGCTCTGCTGGCTGGAAGCAATTGCTAGGTGAACCCAGCAGGACTCAGGGAACTTCAGCAGGGAGCATCCTCCTTCTCAATAAACTCAGACATGGGCATTGGGCAACTCGTTAAACACATTTATTGATTTTGTTTTTTGACAGTAACCAAACACAGTGAGTGACCATTATAAACAAGAAAAGAAAGGCATTCGTTTGTAGTACTTTGTGAGATCTGGCTGCACCTGGAGAGAAAAGATACCCCAATTTCCCAGGAATTTACAAGGCAAAGTGCATTCCTTCAGGAGCATCACAGGGGTTGGGGGGCAGGGAATGGCAGTTTTGAAATGCAAGGAATCTGTTGCCTACTATGTCAGGCCGAAGCTCACCTGGGATGAATGACCGAGCCATGGAGTGGGATTAAAGGCATACCTGCTTAGCAAGTGCATTCCTGCTTGCCACAAACTCAGGAAAACTGGCTGCAAATGAACAAAACATGGAGGTGAAGGAACCACGGGAGATCCAAGAAGGTAGCTGCATGGGGCTAGGGCTTAGCCTGGCAGGAAGGAGAACAGACCAAAGCCAGAAAAATGAAATCAACGCATTAAACACATTTATTGGGCTGTTAACAATAACCAAACACAATGTATGACCTTCAGAAAACAAGAAACAACAAATGGATCTGTTCTGATATCGGGCAAATCCTAGTACGGTTATGTGACAAAGAGGGAAATAATTCCATTCTTATAGTCTGCGGTGATATATATATATACACAACGTATAGCTCTTTGATGTATGTCCTTTTTTTTGAATATTTTCTTTTTAAATCATTGAGTAAACAGAAGAATTGTAATCTAGAAATAAGTGTCCTTGGTCAGCTTTGTCCTGGTTCACCTGTCACCAGCATCCTCAGGGTATCCTAGGACATCGTCAGGGATGATGGGATACAGAGTCCAGTTGATGCTTTTGGAGTGGTGTTTTCTCCCCCTCTCTTTTTCAGAAGAATTTTTGTATGTACAAAGGCTGAGAAGTCTCATTGGATAGAGTTATTAGTTCAGGAAAACAGTATCAAAATTGTAATCAGGTTAACTGGTTGTTTTCTTCTAAGACCTTTGATGAATGAACCTTTGTTTCTGAGACTTGACTTCCCATCCTGGAGGTGGTATAGATGTATGTGTACTTGTGTTTAAATATGTGTGTGTGTGTGTGTGTGTGTGTGTGTGTGTGTGTGTGTATGTGTGTATTTGTGTGTGTGTGTGTAGAGATGTACTCTTCTGACACATTTTTGCAAACAGCTTTCATGAAGAAGGGACCAATCCAAAGAGTGAAAGGCTTAGGGGAAGAAGGAGAAGGAAGAAAGAGGGGGGCATTGTGGGTTCCGTCAATTCACAGGTGTAGAATTTCACTGAGGGATTCTTCTTGGCTTTGTTCCCTACTTGAGGAGCCATTCGTTTACTGGAGAGAGAGAAAGAAACAACACCGAACACACACATACACACAACACAAAACAAGGCACAGCTGAATTAATGTGCATACAGTGCAAGGGGTCTACTCAAAAGGGGAAGGGGCCGTCTTCTAAATGCCTGCTTGTTCATTAGCAGCATGACTAGTCCCTGCCCCATGGCCTTCTAGATTTGTGTTTTCCAGCCAAGATCTTCAGGTGGCTACCATGAAGCCAAGTCAATGAAACGAATAAATGTCGCTGGGCGGTGGTGGTGCACGCCTATAATCCCAGCACTCGGGAGGCAGAGGCAGGTGGATCTCGAGGTGAGTTCGAGGCCAGCCTGGGCTACAGAGCTAGTCCAGGACAGGCTTCAAAGCTACAGAGAAATCCTGTCTCAAAAAACCAAAAAACAAAAAAAACAACAAAACAAAAAACAAATGTCCTTGTATTATCAAGCTAGTCACACTTCAAATGTTCAATAGCTGAGACAGGTATAGACTATTTTTGTCATGTAGAAAGTTCTAGTAGGGGGCACTGGTTTAGACCAGAGATAGGAAAACTTTAGTTAACAGCCTCAATTGAACACATTCCCTCCACCCCATTTACTTGCATATTGGCTATAGCTGATTTCATGCCACATCATTTGCATGTTACCTATGACTGACTTCATACTACTTCACTGGAGTGGGGCAGAGACTAACTGACCTACACCACCTAATATGTTTGATTGCTGTTCTTTATACCCAAAGTGCCAAACCCTGGTTTAGATCACAACCTCTCTGTGGTTAGGGTCATATCTGTCTTCATCACCACTGTACCACCACCACTACCTAAGTGCCCGATATATAGTAGGTGCCCAATAAATCAGTGAGGAATACAGAGAAGGGTCAATGATAGAATCAGGCATTTATCCAGTAGTTGTGGCTGAAAGGGAGCAAGGACTCTATACTTTAGTCATCCTCCTGAGTGTCTAAGAGAGGAAAAAAAGGATGGAAGGAATTCAGAGGAAAGAGGACCAATGCAGTTGAGGTTAAGGGGCAGCAGTGGTAGCTGTTTTCCAAAGCTTTTTGGAAATGACCACAGCCCTTGTATTTGGGGACCATGTCATTGGTATGAAGGACTCCCCATTCAGGCACAAGCTATGGTGACCGTCAAGATTGCTAGGAAGAGAGCAGAAACAGTGGGAAAAGTTGGCGTTGCATGGCTTGTTAAAGGTAGACCTTGAATGTCTTGACTCTTAGTGCAGGACATTGCTGGAACTCTGCCCTGTTTGACCTTCCTTTCCACACTGGGAGTTTGCCGTGATGGCTGAAGGATGTTCAGTCAGTGTGTGGAAGAAAAGTCAGAAGTCTGAGTGTGGACCAGCCAGGCACAGGAGACAGATGCCATCTTAAGTGCCTCCTTTAGTAGGAAAAATAACTGCTTATAGGGACATGGCACTGGACAAAAATAGGACTACCCACTCATTCGACCCTAGCTCAGTGTGTCATTTAGAGCATTCCATTCCTTTTAAGGGGACACATAGCTAAAACCTCCAATGCTTCTTAGTGCTCTGTCTTAAAACAGCCTTGGGGAAATCAGGTTTTCTGAAATCTCAGATAAAATGTCAATAGAAGGGACTGTCATTGCCCAAACAAGAGCAGATGTAAAGGTTTGATACATGTGATGTTAAACATCTGTACACATTAACAATACATCACACAAATCAAGCCTCTAAGCTTCATCTCCTTCATCTATGTATGACACACAGAATTTGCTAATAGAGAAGCACCTTGCAAATGGGTGTGGCAGTGACTTTACCATGGAAGTTCCTACAATGGGACATAGGCCTAAGCTAGAAGAGGGCCCTCTGGCTTGGATGCTGCTCCAGGGGCCACTGTACTCACCTCTGTACTGCAGCTTCTGGGCCCTGTTGTTAGGACAGTCCTTCCCCTGTAAACTGAAGTTGATGTTGGTGCGGATACAGCGGTTGTTGAGTGGCTGAACAGGCCTGAAGTTGTCACTCATGCTCAGAAAGATCTGCGATGGCTGATTCTGGCTGAGGAGGCGTAGGGAATGCATCTGAGGAGAGAAACAGCTGTGAGATCCAGCCACTCTGTGCTGGGGAAGAAAGGCCACGTGAGCTGTTGCCTGGCCAGGTAACATCAGATTATCTGGGAAGGGGCACAGGTCCTCAGAGCCCCTTCTCCCAGCTGAGCTGAGGTGAAGGGACACTGATGCTTTCAGACATGGAGGACACTTACATCTAACTTGCTAGCTGGTGGACTTCAAACAAGTCATTGCTTCTCATCCTTAAACGTACCCAGGCAGCAGTTTTTGCTTTCTCTGGTACCTTGAACCTATATGGTTACTACCCAGACCATAGCGGTTGATCCACTGAACTAAGCTGGACCAGTGCAATTTCTTTCTTGTGAACACCTGGCCTGTTTGACCATAAGATTGTGAAGCAAAAAAAATAACGCAAATAACTGGAAGAAAGAGAAGGAGAAGAGAGGGGAAGCAGAAGGATGAGAAGGGGAAGAAGAGGAATGGGAGAAGAGGGGGAGAAGAAGGAGGAGAGGATGAAGAAGGGGAGGAGAACAAGAGAGAGAAAGAGGGAAGGAAGAGGAGAGTGGAGAGCTCCCCCCACCTCCCACCTTCTCCAGTCAGTTTTTGGTCTTGAACTCTCTGGGATACTCCAGTATCTCTTGACTATATCCCTTTTCTGAGTTTGAGTGATCGGAGGGAGTTGTTACTGTTTGCCATCCAACAAAACCCGACAGGATCAGGGACTGGAAACTTCATATTGTCAGGTTGTAAACATAGATCTTGCAAGAAGATGAGGTTCTGCTTCACTTGCCCATCTTCCCTCTGAGGCTTTCTAGATTTGGAGCTAGAACAGATGCATGCAATCTACCCTCATCATGGGAAAGAGGAGGTGGGGGCAAGCAAGCCTGGAGTGCAAAAGGAGCCACTGAGCAAAGCTGGCACAGGCTGGCTTCCGTGCAGTGCTGAGGAATAGACTATCTGAAATGATATTTAAAAACTCCCACATTCAAAGCACGTTTGTGAGATGCTGCACACCATGTTACTTCTGCTTGGAGACTGGCACACACATTATTTTTTAAAAGATCTGAGAAGTCCCTTCATCATGAAATCGACATAGGTTCTTTTTACTGTCTCTAGGGCTAGAGAATGAAGCGAGGGTCTCTCTCATCCATGTAGCACAAGCAGTCTCCCACCGAGGTTTGCTTAGGTTAAAAAATAGCTTAAAATTGTTAAGTTTTTGAGAGAGGTACCCACTCTGTAGCCTGGGCTGGCCTAGAACTTGCCATCCTCCTGTCTCAGCTTCTCAAGGGCCGGGGTTGCAGGAGTGAGCCATTGCCTTTGTATCCATTTGCACCTCTATTTGTACGCTGAACACTATCTCAGAGCGTGATTTTGGCACAGACTCTGCAGTCTTACGGGCAGGTGGAGTGTCTTCACAGTTCAGATTAGTGCACTTCAGATGCTGACTCTATCCACATAGGTGTTGTGGATTTAATTGTGTATGCCCAAACTTGTGAATTGAAGGTACTGGTAATCTGTAGTACTCGGGATGTGACCCGAAAGTAGGGTTACTTCTGATGCCATCAGCAAAGTTAATATGAAGTAATTGGGGTTAGCACTTTAATTCAATATGGCTAGAGTCTTTTTAAAGATGGTGCAAGCACACAGAGGACACCAAGTAATAATGAGCAGAGACTGGGAACACCAAGATTTCTGGCAAACCACAGAAGTCAGGGACCAGGCATGGAGCAGATCTCACATTCTCAGAAGGAACCAACCCTCCTGACGCCTTCATCTGGGTCTCTGCCCTCTGGAACTGAGGCAAACAGGTTTCTATTAGTCTTGCCACCCAGTTTGTGCTTTATGGCTGCACAAATCCTGGTTAAATCAGCACCGCAGCCTCAGAACCTACTCATCCCGTCCTTACACTTTCTTCCCATTAGCTAAAGGACCCAAGTGAAGCTCACCTGCATCCTGGTTATGTATACAGGCTTGTTCATTATTATCCAACTTGCTGTCTCATAGCAGGGCGGGATAGTCATCGACCCATCATAAGTGATGAAGCTAGAGGTCTCTGGATACAGTTCCTCTATATTAAGTCCCTGTAGTAAATATGCATCATCTAGAAAGGAAGATAATTAAAAACAAAACTTAGCATCTTGATGAAGTATTGCTGATACATCATTATTCTATATAATATTAAACTATGTACTGTGCTTTCAGAAGACTGTATCCACCAGTATCTTCAGTAACAAACAGTCCCGTTGTTATTCTCCTCACCTAGCTGGTGCCTTATTCATTATTTTTTTTTTAAACCACAGAATTTTATTTATTGTTTACAAATAGTCTAGGTGGCTGAAGTCTCCCCTCCAGGTCATTGTTGTTCACACTCTGCGACTCAGACTCGTAGCAGAGACACTGATGGTTGCATTGTGGAGGTCACACTGACAGAATGGAAAGCAAGCCTTGCAAAAGATGGCGATTCTAAAATTGTTTCATACCAGACGTAGTACGTGTCACTCCCTTCTGCTCACATTTTGGTGGGTCAAAGAAGTCACGTGACTAAGCCTGACGTCAGGAATTTAAGGAAGAAAGGAAGATGGGACTTTGAATACTGGTAAGTTGAAATGACATAGCCCACCACAGGACTGTCTGCAGAGCCCTGGGTGCCCCAATATCTGGCTGCACAGTATTATGGTTTGAACCCGAAATGTCCCCTACAGGATCACATTTTAGAAGGCAACTCTGAACACCATTAGATTAGCAGTACATCCAAGCTCATGTCTGAATGCTTGGTCTGCAGCCTGTCATGCTATTTTGAAGGCTGGCTTGTTTGGGGCCTCGCTCACCGAAATAGGTCCTTAAGGGTGGGCCTTTGATGTCAAACCAGCCCTAGTTCTAGCTTGCTCTGTCTGTGTCCTGTCTGCTACAAGCTCCACTTCAAGCTCCTGTCATCATGGATGGATTGCTCTCTCTGTCATGCCTTTTCTATGATGATAAACGAAACTTCTGAAGTCATGAGCCAAAATTTACAACCAATATACATAGGAATTATGTCAAGGCTTCAGGGCCGGTTGAAATGTCCAGTTGCCATTCTTATGTGTGAACACTGCTTCATTAAAAGGACATTAAGAAAATCCTTTTAGGAAGAAATTAACCAGATCAAATCCTACCATGAAATCCAAAGCTCAAGTTCAACTGCTGACCTCTGTTTTGTAACCCCCCCACCCCCCCACCCCCACCCCATAGGCCCATACAGATGGTCTGATCTTTTATACGTACCACATCTTTTGTTAGTAAATAGTTTTTAATGTTTAAAAATAACATGCATACATAGGAAGATTATGAGGATAAAAGAGAAAAAAAGATATAATTCTAATTATTTGAAACAATTACTATTAGCATTTTGGCGTTTTTTTTTCCCCCAATATTTTTATTCAATGCATTGGCTGAATTTTTTTAGGAAATGATAATGTATTAGGGTCTGCAATTTTTGATATATCCTTCCCTTCCTTTCTCTCTCAATAACTTCTCTTTCTTTGTTGAAGACTATTGCTTTCTTCCCTCAGCCTCCATAATGCGGCAGTTCATCTTCTTATTTTTCTGGCTTCTCCTTCCCAGGTACTGTAGCTTCTCTAATTCCCTAAAAACACCTTTTATTTGCTTCTGTCTCTCAATGTTGTGTTCCCGACCATCTGCCCAAGCCTCTTGTCTTTCTCAGTTCCTGATCCCATTTTACTGTGGCTTTCATGCCCCGGGAATTGCAGATCTGTCTCCAGAGGTGGTAAATGTCCCAGTGCACTGAGAGCCTGGAGAGGACTCAGTAGGGCAGCAAAGCCTGGCTGGCACAGGGATGAGACTGGCTTACTCCTGGAGTAAGAATAAGGACCAGAGAGACAAAATCCACAGTCAGAGGAAGAAGGTGCTTGCAGAGTAGGTTTCCCTGACCTGCAAGCCAAGGCCATTCAGTAATTCACCAGATATTCACTAAGCACCTGTTGAGCTGGGCCCAGGGTTAGGCCCTTAGGATACAGTAATGTACAGGGGAGATGCGGTGCCTGCCTCATTCCAGTTGAAGACTCAGACAGCATATGGCAATATGCATATGTAGATGACCACACCAGGGTGATGATTGCACTGTCTACTGCTATAGGCGTTCATGCTGTCAATCAACTTTTATAGGTAAAGACACTCCTCTATTTTTTCCTTTAGGAGTTGTTCAAACTTTCTCTGATAAGAAAGAACCATCTTTGCCAAGGATTTTTAGTTTTAGTGCTCCTTGACTATTACATGTAGAAGACCAATCAAGTTAGTAGTTTGAAATAATGTAAACAAATCCACCGTTTACCTGCTCCATCTAAAACCTTCCCACTCTACTGTGGTAAAAGGATCCATCCAGGGCTCCGTCAATGCTCGAAGAGAGATCATCCAACCTGGGCTTGGAGAAAAATTTCACTGACCCTAAGATAAAGGATTTCTTCCTCCTCCTTCTCCTCTTCTTTCTCTTTTCTTTCCATTCTTCTTTCTCCTTCCCTTCTTAAAAATATTTTAGTTTCACTTGTGTGTCTGTGTATACATAGATATGTGGTCCATATAGGCAGAAGAGGGTGTCAGGTCTCCTGGAGCTAGAATTATAGGCAGTTGTGAGCCACCTGATGTGATTTCTGGAAATGAACTTAGGTCCCCTACAAGAGTAGCAAGTACTCTTAATTGATTTCTAGTCTTTTTTTTTTTTTTCTTTTTTCTTTCTTTCTTTTTTTTTTAGACAGGGTTTCTCTGTGTAGTTTTGGTGCCTATCCTGGAACTCACTCTGTAACCCAGGCTGGCCTTTGAACTCACAGTGATCTGCCTGGCTCTGCCTCCCAGGTGCTGGGCTTAAAGTCTTGTGCCACCACCACCCGGCTTGTCTTTTTTTTTTTTTTTTTTTTTTTTTGCATGACGTCCTACAGCCTTGGCTGGTTTTGAATTACTAATCATCTACCTCTCAAGTGTTGGTTGGTACACATCACGTGTGCTTGGTAACTTTTAAAAACGTTCCATTTAAATAGAAACTAACACTTTTCATGGGAACACTAAAGCCCCAGGACAAGCCAAAGAGGAAAGGAGCCACTGGAATCTGCCTGGGCCGAGTATGTACTGTGACCTGAGATATCAGATGTTCCTACCACAAAGCCACAATGTCCACAGCACACACTCATATACTGGTCTTCCTGAGTTTCATTGGTCACTAACATAATAAACTTATGCTGGGTATCTATCTCATCCTGGGTGCAACTGTTCTTAGGCCCTGATCATGTGCCAGCACCAAGCTTGGAGCAGATGAGCCAGGCCTAATTAGGTGAATGCAGGTAGAAGTCACAGACAGTGATGTGCAGGCTGGAAGAGGGGCTGTCAGCTTTATCTGGAGTGTGTGTGTGTGGGGGGAGGAACTCAGAAGAGGATGAAAGAAGGAGCTGCCCTGAACTACATCTTGAATGACAGGAAGTAATCAGTGTGTGATTGGCATGGGGTGAGGTGTCAAGGGTACTTACAGAGGCATGCTGGAGATAGAGCTAAGGGAGTTTAGAGGGCTATGGACTTAGGGACAGCTTGAGTGTGGGCAGGATGCAGGCGGAGGGATATTGTGGGAAATAAGGCTAGCAGGGTCAACACAGACCACATGCAGGAGGCCCTTGTCTGCACTGTTGAGTGTTTGGGTTTCAGCCTGGAGGCAGTTTGGAGTCAGGGATGGCCTGATCAGATTTGTACTTAATGAGGCTTGCTCTGATGGCAGTTTGGCCTGAAGATTAACATATTGAATGAGAGAAGGAAGCACTTGGCACATTTTTACTAAAGGTCAAAGTGATTTGTTTAACCAAGCTTGTACAAGGAACATATTGGATACCCTAGCATGCTGCTATTATTGTATTTTATTTTTATTTGGGGTTTGGGGAGAAGGAAGGATGGACACAGTAGAGATGAGGAAGAACTGGAGCCAAGACAAAGAACATTTATATTTCCCAGAAAGTAGACGAGCACCTGTGCCACAGCCATATTTGAGGAAAGGGTTGGGGGAGGGTATAGGCTGGAAGCAAGAGACAAAAAAAGTGATGTTTATGTGTTTATCCTCCTCATGGGGTACCAGCATGTCTCCAAAACACCATAGTGTTGATACTCCAACCTCTGGGGTCCCGGTGGGAAAGTCTTTTTTTGTCACCCCTCTGTCAGATACAATGACCATACTCAGTGGCCACCCTCCTGGGCTCATCAGCTGCTACTGTGTTCTATCAATCTTTTTAGTATGGATGTTTACTCTTTTAATTTTCCTCTACAGAACTTGAAAACAGCTACCTTGAAGAATCTGGTGCTTGGGGCCTGAGTTTGAATGGCTTTGCTGCTTGCCTTTGTATGACTTTGGACCCATGAAGAGCCTCCATTCCCATGTCTGCAGCATACAGAAAGTTGGAGTACCTGGCTCACAGGCTATTAGAAGAATAAAGAGGACTGTGCTCTATAATTACTATCTAGCACAAGACTCAATCCAAGTAAATCCTCAGCCATGCTAGTGTAGCACGAGTCTTAAAAGGTCTTATTAATGAAAATAAACCTGGAACAAGGTATTGGGGTGAATGCGAGAAGACCAGAGAAGCAGAACAAGCCACAGTCACCTCACCTTGCCAGTTCCTCAGCTGATCCTGTTTCCTCAGACTGGAAGTCTCTGAGTCCTCATCCAGAATGAATCTCAGCTGAACTGTTGCTCAAAAGCCTAAAAGATTAATCAGCTCTAGTTCCTGGTTTTCATGCCTTATATACCTTTTTGCTTTCTGCCATCCCTTTCTGGGATTAAAGGCGTGAGTCACCATGCCTGGCTGTTTCCAGTGTGGCTTTGAACTCACAGAGATCCGAATGGATCTCTGCCTTCGGAATGCTAGGATTAAAGGCATGTGTGCCACCATTTTCTGACTTCTAGTATTGTTCTGTTCTCTGACCCCAGATAAGTTTATTAGGGTGCACAATATTTGGGGGAACACAATACCACCACACGCTAGGTAGTATTAGTGTCCCCTTTGTGACCTACAGAGTCCTTGCTCAGCTTCTCTGGTAAACTACTTGTCATACCAAGAACTCTGCCTTTCCTAGCTGGATTAACTTGCCAGGAATTATTTAGCCATCTGACTCTTTCCCACTAAACTGTGAGCCTCAGAGGGAAGACTAATTGAGCAAATAGAATGGTTTCTGCTCAGCAGGTCCCCCTGGCGATGGTGCTGAGCAGAAACTAAGCAAGGAATTAGTCAACGTTGGACAGGCAATGGGGAAGCATCGCTTCAGCTTGCACCACTAACTTTAATGCACTGCACCTACTATCCCTTCTACATGATACACAAAATATCAGGGTGAGGCTGTTGGCCTTGTCTTTAGTCTGAGTTTCCACTGGGTGCCTTCGTCAAGTGCCTGATACTTCCAAAGATCAATACTGGCTTTGATCAATATGGAACAACCAGGCAACTTTAGTATATTGAATAACAGTATGCCCCTTGTAATCTGAGGCAAATTCAACTGAAACAAAAAAAGGTAATTGCAACAGAATAAAGAAATACGATTTTTTTTTTGTTTTATGCAAGCAACAAATGAGGAAAAGACCTCTGAGAACTGTATTCTTGGAGGCAAGTTGCACCTCACCTGTTCCTCACTGCCAAGATTAACTACTGAGACAACAACATGGGAAGTGGTGTGCAGAATTTCCCATTATGTGAAAACACTCCCAAGTCTGTTCCTCTGAAATGAGAGTACATGTTCAATTAAGCATAGAGACAGGCACCTGGAGCAATACACTTAAGCTCTTTGGTGACCCTTCAACACACTTAATACTGTGTCCCCCCAGGATAGCTGGGCGGAGAACTCTCCCTGAGAGCTGTGAAGAAGAAGGCAGTTACGGGCTGCTCTGTGCTTGCATATACATCCATATTTTTACTGGGGAATTTGTGGGGAGGTGTGGCTAACTTGAAATTACAAATAGGCTAACTAAAATACCTTTTAAGAGCTTGTTCTGTGTGCTGAATGCCCTGTTTATAAGTTCTCTTCCAAATGCCCCAGTTGGTGTGTCTTTATCGCCTTGGAGGACGTATGTTAACATAGAAAGCTGATGTCTTCCTATTTGGACTTGGTGCTCCTCTGTATTCTTTTTTACATTGAAGCTCGCCTTTGTCCTTTCTGTCCATGACTTGAGTGTTGCATCAGTTAATTTCCCTCACTGTGACTCCATACCTGGGAGGAACAACTCAAGGCAGAAAGGATTTCTTCTGGCTCACAGTTTGAGGGGCTACTGCCCATCATGGGAGGAAAGGCATGATGGCAGGAATGGCTCATAGTTGTGACAGCAGGTGTGTGATGTAGATGAGTTCATTGCCTCAACTGTCAAGAAACAGGTCACACCATTGAACAAGGGCTGGGCAATAACCCCTAGTGGCTTAATTCTTCCAGTGAGGTCCCAGTCCTAAAGATTCCACCACCTTCTGAAACAACACTGCAAGGTGGGGACAAAGTACACAAACATTCAGGCCTGTGGGGACGGTTGACATCTAAGTCACAACAAATGTGGGCTGCAACTGAGGGAAGAGAAAGTTGCCAGAATAACACACTGCCTGAGGATTTGAGAAGAGAGTGTTCGTTTGCAACAATGCTTTGATCACTTCTTGTTATCCATTCTAGAAGGCTCTTTGCAACCCATTAATCATTAGTTTCGCCTATTGAAAAGACTGTTAAAAAAAGTGCTGGTTCAATGAAATCAAGTGGTACTAACATGATACAAATGTTACCTTTTATGTAATTGAGGTGCCGTGTCTGCTAATTAATTAACAAGGAAAACAGAGGCTTATAAACATCATCCCAGTACAGTGCATTAAAAATTAAAATACTTCAGTCTAAATTACCAATATCTCCTCAAGAAAAACCCTTTCTGAAAATTCAATGTCATGCCTTCAGTCTTGACCCTCACTCTGTTGAAGCGGAATGTGACTTTAATAAAATGGATTTTCTTTAGAAGACTTTTTAAATTCAACCTGAAATTAATTCAGGCTGGTCTTTTCTATTGTCGGTCCTGGTTAGTGAGAATATTTGACAAGTTTTACTCAGATGTATGAAATTTAAGCTCCTGGGGCTGGGGCATTGGCTCAACCATTAAGAGCACTTGCTGCTCCTCCAGAGGACCTGGTGGCTTTGTAACTCCACTTCCAAGGGATCTGACACCCTCTTCTGACCTTTGGGGCACTGTACTCACATGGTGTGCAGATATAAATGAAGGCAATGCCCATACACACAAAACAATCATTTAAAAAATGAAATTCAAGTGCTCGTGGATAGCAATAACATCCCACGAAGCCCTCGGGTGCACTACTTATAGCCAACCATAGTTAAGTGTGCTTCTCTAAAGCCAGCCTGTTCCACCGCTGCCTGCATGCCTTGTGCTATACTCACCTTCAGAGTAAACTGTTGTTGGCACAGTGACTTGCCTCCCAACATTTAGGAGGTGCTGGATTCAACAGGCATATGCCTCAAAACTTAGGAACACAGAAATACTGTATACTGAGTTAATATCAATCACTGCCCAGGCAATCGACCTATTATCTTATTTAATCCTTACCCAGCCCTTTCAACATCAGCTTACTGATGAGGCCATTGTCCCTTAGGGTTGTTAAACACATCTGAAGTCACACAGCAAAGACCATGGTGGAGCTAGGATAGGAGCCCAGTGTGAGGGCTAATCTTGGTAGTCAACTGAATGGGACTTAAAATCATCACGGAAACAAACATTCGGGTGTGTCAATGGGGGGGGGCTGTTCTAGAATGGATTTATTGAGGTGGAAAGAGCCACCCTCAATGTAGGAAGCATTGCCCTATGGGCTAGGGTCCCGGAAAAATAGATGAAAGAGAACCTAGCACAAGCATGCATCTCTCTGACTCTTGACTAGGGATGGTGTGACATGCTGGTTCAAGCACCTGCTGTCATGATTTCTCCCTCACCATGAGTCGTACCCTGAGAGCCAAAGAAAGTCTTCCAGGCTGAGGTGGCTTTTGTCAGGTATTTTATCACTATCACGAGAAAAGTTACACTTGTGATCTCTTCACAAGAGAGCACGGTCACCCATGGTGATAATGGTGGTCTTTACCAACATGGCTTCCAAAATTCTCCCATACTTTGGCAAGAGTACCTTTACTTCTTTTTATAGTATGTGTACATATATGTAAACACACACACACACACACACACACACATATATACATTGTAAATACAAATGCATATATTATATATACATACATGTATATACTGTAAAATATATATTGCATCTTGAAAGAATGATTTCTCCCAGCTTCTTCCTTTCTCAGTTATTCCCTCTGTCCCCATTCCTGTACTCAGGCGAGTGGACTCTCTCTATAATTGCCTTCTTGTGCCAACTGGCTTCTGTGCTGCTCCTTCCTCCCTACATCTCCTCAGCTGGCTGGTGAGATGGCCACATAGGAGCCTTTTCCATAATACGGCCTCAAAGATATATATTTAGAAGTGGTTTTCAATTCCAAGTCATGAAGATTTGAGCTGCCCTTTCAGAAGTAAGGACTTGTCCCGCCTCTCTCCTGTATTTATTCTTACTCCTATGACTTCACCCAAGTTTAAATGCCATCTGGATGCTGATGTCTTCCACATTTGCAACTGTGGTTCTCGCTCCTGAAATCCAGACTCATATATCCAACTGCCTACACCACCTCTCCCCTGAATGCTTAATAGAAACCCCAAGCACGACATGTTCAAGATCTGTGATCCCTTCCCCACCTACAGACACGCTTCATCGGAGTCTTCCCCATATCAGGGGATGGGAATATCTTCCTTCCAGTAGCTTGCAGTAAAAATTTCATGGGAATCCTTGGTTCTATCTTGTCTTAGACATTAAACATCTGGTTTACCAAGAAATCTCCTTCTGTCCCTTTAAAATATATCCAATCACTTATCACCACCTTCTCCCCATTGACCTGGTCACCATCAATGCCACTGTCCCATTATTTAGATGGTTGTAATCACTTTCTTTTTTTCACCCTCACCACACTGTAGTGTATTTAAATTTTTTTTTAGATTCATTTATTTGATTTTATATGTATGAATGTTTTGCCTGCATGTATGTATGAAAATCCACATGCATACCTGGTGCCTGCAAAAAAGTCAAAAGAGGGCTTTGGATTCTTTGGAGCTGGAGTGATGGACAGTTGTGAGCTCTGGGAATTGAACCAGGGTCTTCTGCATGAGGACCAAGTGCTCTGAGCCACAGAGCCATCTCTCCAGCCTTTCTCTAGCCTATTTTTAGTCAAGTAATCCCAGTACATTTATTTTCTCTGTGTATGGTATATGCATATGTGGTGTGTGTGTGTGTGTGTGTGTGTGTGTGTGTGTGTGTGTGTGTGTGTGTGTGTGTGTGTGTGTGTGTGTGTGTGTGTGTGTGTGTGTGTGTGTGTGTGTGTGTGTGTTTGTGTGTGTGGTGTGTGTGTGTGTGTGTGTGTGTGTGTTTGTGTGTGTGTGTGTGTGTGTGTGTGTGTGTGTGTGTGTGTGTGTGTGTGTGTGTGTGTGTGTGTGTGCAGGTGTGCTTGCACATGAGCATGCATGAGGCCAGAAGAGGACATTGAGTGTCTTGCTTTATTTCTCTTTGCCTTATTCCCTTGAGACAGGGTCTGCCACTAAACATGGAGCTAATCTGGCAGCAGGAAACTTCAGTCTCCTGTCTCTGTCCCTCACAGTGGTGGGGTTATAGCTGAAAGTGCAGACATGGCTGGCTGTTTTTGTAGATGCCAAGGATTCAAACTCAGGTCCCCATGCTTGCTCAGCAAGTGCTCCTATTCCATGGACCATCTACCTAGGCCAGAGTGCTCCTTTTGACAGAAGATGATGTCACTCTGCTTGAAGGCTTGGACTAGCTTCCAGTCTGTGGTGCTGTCTCTGGTGACTGGGTATGCCAATCATGACAGTGTGATAGTGTCCTCTGAAGGATGCTGATTTCCATAGGAAGTCCCTATATAAAGTAACATGTATGTGAGAGTTGGAGATAGCTTGGGTCAGGATCAGCCTGAGCTGTCCAACTGTCCCTGTGCTAGTTCTGTGGTTAGTTGGTGCCCCTTCTAAGTGGAAGCAAGTATAAGAAGGGATGTGATGAGCAGTGTGATTGCTCATCAACCTGAACCCAAGCTGTAATGAAGAGAAAAGCATGCTGAAAGGTTTCGTGTTATGTCAAAATTCCAGAATTACAATTAGTTTTGAGACCTTAGAGTTTGTCTTTCCTTGTCCCATAAGAAGGATGCATGAGAGAAAGGAAATAACACTGGAACCATGCCCAGGAGGACCCATGTGTATAGAAGAATGGGCTGTGCTTCAGGAAGTTCCTTCTTTCCCCATCCTCATCTCTGTGGGAGGATTGCGACTTGAGCATTTTGGTCATGTGACAGGTTCTGGTGAGTGGAAAGTAAGCAGTAGTAAGTGTGAGCATATTTTAAGACTAAGTCTTAAGCCTGGCAGTGGTGGCACATGCCTTTAATCCCAGCACTTGGGAGGTGGAGGCAGGCGGATCTCTGTGAGTTTGAGGCCGGCCTGGGCTACAGAGTGAGATCCAGGACAGGCACCGAAACTACACAGAGAAATCCTGTCTTGAAAAAACCAAAAAAAAAAAAAAAACAAGACTAAGTGATAGAAAATTACAACATGTCCACACGGTTGGGTTTGCCTGGCAGACGGACCACCTAATTATTTCCAGTTCAAAACAGCCATTTTTGGGTCAGACATCTCACGGGACTGGGACTCTGTGGCTTTAGGTGGTTGCGTAAAGTGCGCACAGCCATGTAATCTACGCGCATGCGTGGAGTAGCCACACGAGTTCCTGTACGCATGTGTGGCCCAACCTTTATAAAGCCGGCGCCATCTTGCATGAGCCCCTTGTCTCCTCACCCACGTGTACTTCACACAGGCCTGTCACATTTCTGTCCTCTTTAATAAAAACTCTTCTGTGGTCTTGTCGTGTTCAGGACGTGTTCCTCGTGGGTAAGAGCGCCGCTAAATAACTAACACTAAGTCTTAATAGCGCCACATGAATTCATAGGCTAATGGCAAAGGTACTTACTGGGTGTTCCTTTGATGATGGAAAGATGAGAGCCATGTGGATCCCTCTTCCTTAGCTGACCTGAGGACCTCTGCCTGAAGGCAAAGATGTCTTGACTAACCTGCCCACACAGCAGTGAGAAGTCAACACTTATTGCTAAGTGCTTGTTCATTGTATTGAAGTCATTGACTAGTCAGCCACCTACTAGTTGTGCCTCCTTGGTCTCATCTATGAACTGGGGATAGCAAACATACCCATCTAGAAGGCTCCTGTGAACACTACATAGATAAAGTACTACTTGTACAGCACTGGCCCTGGGGTGTGCAGAGTACCCATTCCACATAATCTCTAAATTTCTGATGCTCGCTACACTGCAGAGTGAATACTCCATCGAAGTGATTAAGGCAAATTGGAACTCTGCAGTGGAATGGGTGGTTGAGAGATCAGGGAGGGATGTGTTTGGGTGTTCCTGGGTGGTATGGTTGAAATAGTAGAGCATGAGGGTTTGCAGGATAGTTTTATTTGATATAAGCTAGAGTTATCTGAAAAAGAGGGAACCTCAGTTGAGAAAATGCTTCCATAAGATCTAGCTGTAAGGCATTTTCTTAATTAGTGCTTGATGGAGGACAGCCCAGCCCACTGTGGGTGGTACCATCCTTGAGCTGTGGTCCTGAGTTCAACATACCTCCATGGCCTCTGCATCAGCTCCTGCCTCCAGGTTCCTGTCCTGTTTGAGTTCCTGTCCTGACTTCCTTTGATGATGAATGGTGATGTGGAAGCTAAACCACAATAAACCCTTTGCTCCTCAAGGGGGAGAACACCATTGTTCTGCTCATGGTGTTTTGTCACAGCAGTAGTAACCCTAACTAAGACTGTGTGTGTGCATGTGTGTGTGTGTGTGTGTGCATGTGTGCGTGTGCGTGTGTGTGCGCGCGTGTGTGTGTGCGTGTGCGTGTGCATGTGCGTGTGTGTGTGTGTGTGTGTGTGTGTGTGTGTGTGTATGTGTGTGTGTGTGTGTTACTTCTCCCTGTCTCATTTAAGAGTGTGGAAGCAGGATACTATAATAGGTGCCCCAAGCAGGTAGCATCATCCTCATCTTGACCTGTGTTTGTGGGCTGATGCCAGTATAACCTGCTACCTCTTACTGAGGCTAAGAGGTGGGGAGATGCCTAGGTTGCATGCTTGAGGATGATTCATTTCAGACTCCCTACCTGCCACAGGGCCAACCTTCCCCTGCTGGAGGCTATAGGAAATTGAACTGGAGGGAAGAGAGCTGTGGTTTCCTGCTGAGCAAATCAATCCCTTTCTGCCGATGTCCTGGGCATGGTGGTGTCTGGGCCAATTCTGTGTATCAAGCCATCATTATCCCTGGGGTGAAACTCCTTTCAGATATGTGACAAAGGTCACCCTGGGGGACACCTCCCTTAGAACATCTGCTATTAGAGGACCTATTATCATGTCTCAGCATGTAGGCCAGGTGTCCTGCTTAACCTCACCCCCCAACCCCTTTTTTTCTTTTTCTTTTTTCTGTGTCCCTGGAAGGTGTTGAGCATGAGGGATGGATGGAGGAGAGAATACATCTATTTCCTCTTTCTGTGTTTCTGCTTCAGTGGTGGAAACATCATAAGCTCCCTATGCCAGCACAGAGACTTGGTCCTGCCCCCTCCCCCACCCTGCACCTGTTTCTGTGACTGAAGGGGGATGTTCATTTCTCCAGTAACTGAGATGCAGTGTTGACAGGGACAGATCCCCTCTCTGAACTCTTCCCAGTCCCTTCCATGTTCACCAAATTTTGTAATGCTGCCACGCTGGAATGCTTCGGCTCCCTCCTTCCAGCTTGCCTGTCTTCCTTCCTTCCTCCCTCCCTCCCACCTCCCTTCCCTCCTTCCATCCATCCATCCATTTATCCATTCTTCTATCTTTTCTCCTACTTCCTCTCTCTTCCTTTCCTTCTGTGTCCGTAACCACTTCACTTAATATTAATCAGACTGGTGTAGGGGGAGGGGAGGGGAGCAAAAGACCCCCTAATGATCCCCTCTGCTAGTGGAAATCAGACAGATTGTATGTTGGGGCTTAATGTGCAATTTCATGGCTTTTCATGGTCTCTAAACTGCAAATTCAAGATTATTTGAAAACATTTTATTTAATTTTCATGCCTTTTTAATCAAAAAAGTTAAAAGAATAATAATCTTTTATAGGCAGTTATAAATGTGCTATTTACACACAAGACAGAAATATCTCCCTTTGCTGAGCAATCTAAGCATGTACTTAGAGAGAACTCCACAAGAATACTGATGAGGAAGGGCATGGCTGTGTGTGTGGAAAGGATTAAGTCAGCCTTGTAGGTGATGTATGTTGAGGTTCACCATTGTGTCGCCCAATCCATTCCCCAACCTCTTGAGACAGGAGTGACCTGATGGTGAGCCCCTTGTGGGGAGGACCAGCATCTCAGCCATCTTTACATTCCTACTGAAGATGTGGGCTGGGAGAAATAGCCAGTGACAGAGTGACAGAGGGCAGTGATCTCTACCATCCTTCCACTGTATCTTTCATACCACACTGGAGGCAGAAAGCAGCAGCTACAGGCTCAGTGAAGCACTCTGCAGGGAGAAGTGGGGATTAAAATGTCCACATGTTCTTTTTTTCTATTGTTGGAAATCATTATCTACCTGTTGTTTGATTCACAAATCTAGACCTTTAAGATTTCAAAAACCCGGGGTTGAACTTTTTCACTTGTGAATGAAGAAGCAGTTTTAAAGTGAGGGGGCTCCTTGACAGAGGTCAAAACCGAGACTTGAACTCCAGTTTCCTGCCCATTCCTAGCTAGATGCCCCTGCTGTCCCCCATCTCGACTTTCATCTCTTAATCTGTGCTGCCTCACATGGTTTCCCAGTCCTGTGACTTCTAGGTTTACCTTCTCTGTTCTTTCCCCTTCACCTCGGCACACTTTCTTCTTTTCTGATTAAGAAGTTTAGGATGAAGTAATCTGAAAGTCTGGGAAGCTGGCAGTACCCTACAGATTCATGAGGTATGGAGAATGAAGGAAGGTGCCACCCAGCCTCCTTCTGGAAGGAGATTAGACTTGGATCAGGTGTGGTTCTGAAAAGGTCCATATTGGGTCCAAAGTACCTGGTGGGTGGTTTTTTTTTTTTTTAATCACATATTTGGCAAAGCCCCAACTACACAGACAGCTGACATGGTGGAGTCAGTCAGCTGGTAGAATCCCTGAGCTCATTACCAATCCACAGGATAACGATGACCACATCATCATAATCGTTATTGCCTTAGACAGGCGTGGATGACAAAGGCACTCTGGGGACTTGTGCTTGAAATGGGCTGCTTCTTAGCCAACCCTGACTCTCCAGAGTGACTTTCCACAGAATTAAAGGATCGTGAGGCAGAAAGGGGCCCATGGAGATCATCAGTTCTGGCTTCTTGCCTTCCGACAGGACTAACCTTTGTAGAATAGTTGCTGTAAAGGAAATTGAACCAAACTTACTTTTATATGTTATTCTTGTGATAGTATCTCTGTTGAGCATTCGATTAAGGAATGGGTTTGATGAATCAGAAACCTATAGGGCGAGAGAAAGTATTAATGACTAAGTTTCAGTCACTCTTCCAGGGCAAACATCTCCATGCATTATTTTATTCCTTCATACTGATGGCTTACTATGGGTCCAAATCTATGATGGTTGGAAATTCAGAGGTCAGAGACACACACTCTACTCTGTATTGACACATCATCTCGAGAAGGAAGAGAGGTAGGTGAACAAATGGTCCTCGTGTGGATTAAGGACTGCTCTGATAGTCACTAGGGAGAGACCACCCACTGTCTGGGAATCAGGGGAGCTAAGGTCTGAGTTGATTTGGAAGAATGGATGGCAGCTGAAGATTTTAATACTAGAATATGAGAAAGGAAAAAAGACAAGGAGCACAGGAAAGCATCCATGCTGAGGACCTGTTCATGAGAGGCAGATACTCACACAAATAGCCAGTGTAGTTGGAGGTAAAGGTATTGGAAAGGACAGGATGGGAGCCTAACCCATGTTAGGCTTTGAATGCTGCAATAGGATACATTTAAACTTTGTTCCTCAGGAATGGGGAACCATCAAAGGGTTTTGAGCAGGGAATATGGAATGAAATGTCAGGAAAGGGGCATTTGTCTAAGTAGAAAGAATATCTAGAATAAGGGTACCATAAGAGGGAGGAAAAAGTGAAGCTTGTAACCCCACAGCTCATTATCATATGAATATATTATAAACCATAACATTCAATCTTCCATCCACTCATCCATCCATCTATCTTAGAAAGATTTACCAAGTACCTCAAACAGGCTATAAACATTGTACTAGAGATGAGTTTCCATTTTGTACTTATGCTCTTACATAAGCAGATTCTTCCTCCAGGAGAAGAAGCTCGGCAACAGATTGGGGTCAGAGAATCACCCTTTATCACGAGGCAGCCTCGTGGAGCTGTGTAGTTTCCTTAACAACACCCCCTTTACTCAGTCTTTTCTCAGTACTGCTGT
Organism: Onychomys torridus; assembly: GCF_903995425.1. Classification (NCBI taxonomy): domain Eukaryota; kingdom Metazoa; phylum Chordata; class Mammalia; order Rodentia; family Cricetidae; genus Onychomys; species Onychomys torridus. The sequence continues at coordinate 81,834,473 of NC_050450.1, read as the reverse complement.
TCATCTTAGTCATTTCTCTCCTACCTTGCTCAGCACAGCTCTGCAATTTACTTCTCAGCTGCTAATCGGGTGTTGTGACACATCCACATTTTAAATCTGATTTATTCGGAGGTTTGGAAAAATCACAGCAGATGATCATCATTATTAGATAAGCAACAGGTAACTTTAGTTTGGAGAAAGCACAGGCTGTTTATTTTGTCTCCATCTGTCTTTCTTTTCACAGAGATTTCTGGGAGTGTTGGAGTGAGACACACAGATAACCAGTACTTGGGGAACGACAATGCTCAATGGAGGCAAAAATCCACCTCCAATGGGGGAAAAGTCCCAAGCTAAACACTGCTGCTCCCTGGAAGCAGTATGTCCAACTCAGTTTCTATTGTGACATACTTGTTAGCATTGAAAGGAAAGCTCAGAGCCTCCTCCTCTTTGTACTGATATACTCTGTGACAGCAGGGGAGCCATGAAGGTGTCTGGTGGAGTAGGAATCTGCAGTGGGTCTCAATTGCCCGGTGCCTTGGGTTCCTGGTACCTGACAAGCTGGACAATACTGCTGTTGAGACCGGTCCCCTTTGAGGCTGATTAAAAATTATTGAAATATTTCCAAAGTGCACACAGATGATTTGTGGGCACAAGTGTGTTGGCAGTGTGGGTGAGAGGATAAAATATGTACTTGATATAAGTGAGCTAAGTGGGAAGTTAATGGTGTGTGTTCCAACAGCAATTATAGCCAAATCTCAGCTCCCTGTGGTCACGGGAGGGAGGGGGAAACAAGTCTCTCTTATTGACTGAGTGATTGATGGATCGTGTGTGTGCACACACTTGTGCCTCAAAGAATGTGTAGATCTCAGAGGCCAACTCATGGGAATCAGGTCTCTCTTTCCACCAAGGTCTCAGGAATTGAACTCAGGTCATCAGGCTTGTCAACATGTACCCTTCACTGCTGAGCCATCCCCTTTTACTACCAAACCCTCAGCCATCCCTGGCTCAGGATTTGGTCAGGGTGATATTTCTTCAGATGAACCACTCCTATGTGGGGACTTCTCATCTTGTGTCCTTGCCTGACCTACAGGGAACTGGAAGTGGGAGGCAGCGGCATCAGCAGGAGGGCTGATCACTGACTATCAGAGCCTGCACATCCTTAGAGACTGAGGATTTAGTCTCATTTCTGGGTACTAATGTCTAGAAGAGGATGGGCCTCTGTCCCATGCTCAGTTGGAGTTTTGAGATGAGTGAACGACAAGTCAGAGCTCAGCTAGCTCACCATGGAGCCTGAAATCTGGGAGTTGATTTTTGTGGAAGAAAGAGGGGATGCTATTGTTTATTTTGAGACTGAGCCAGAAAAGTTCAGGTTTGCTCAAGAAATGATAAATTCTCCAGGGCCCAAACTGGCCTGAGAAGATTCAGGGGCTGGCCACTGTCCTTTACTGGCCTGAGGCTTTAACGCAGGCCCTCCCAACCTTCAGGGGAGCAAAGAGGACCTGCAAGCCTGACTGTTGGTCAGGACCTCAGTGTATCACAAATTTCTGCATGAGCTTGTGAAACACTGGCGGTTCGCTGTGGAGGAAGTTGGCTGCCGGTCATTCTATCGGTCACTGTCAGCTGTTACATGCTTGCGCTTCTAGGATGGCATTCACTGACTTAGAAACTTTGAGGCAAGTGAGGCAAAGTCAGGGACTGACACTGAGATGCTCTTAAAGGGACAAAGAGGATTGGGAAAGGCAGATTGGTCTCTGGATATTACTCGTGGAAGGCTTGGTATGGGGAAACCATAGCAGGAGGCCATCCCTGGTCCCATAACAACATGTAATGTACCCCTAGGCCTCACAGTTTGTGTGGACCAGGCTGACTGCATGGATTGGTTGTCTGTATAATAACTGGGACTGGAGGAAGAATTTGCTCCAGGCTTGCAGGTACCAGTGGGATATGGCTAGGCATATGTGGTTGTTTTAGGGTTGTTTTCTCTCTTCTTGTCCTTAGTTCCTCTTCCAGATCTCTTGAGTACGCACGTGATGGGAATCCACTAATGAGCACTACAGCGAGGCAAGACTTGGGTGTCTTTCCTGGCTGGGCTATTATGAGCTCCGTGAATCTGGCCTGGCTTGGATGAAGGTGAGGAAGTTAGCAGGAGGCATGACATCTGGGAAGACAACCAGTACCTGTTGCACAGTCTGCTTTTGGGGGGGACTATTGCCTATGGGGTTCCTGGGGACCCCATTATTCCAAAAGCTCTGTTAAAACTCCTTGTTGGTGAATGCTAAATTTCTACTGAAACTCTTCCTCGCATTTCAACTTCTGCTTGGTCCAATTTTCTCTAATGATTTGGTCACAGACTTCTCCAGTTCAGTGCAGCATTTGTAACTAACATAGTTTACCTAAAAACAACAACAACAACAACAAAACCAAAAAAAAACCCCAAAACTTTTTACAATCAAAAAGGAACTCTTACTTTTTTATTTAAAGAATTGTGCAGCTGCATCACTTTATAGCTGCCAAAATATTAAAGATAATTAAAAGACCAAATCAGAATGTGTTCAGTTGGACATTTCATACTGTTCTTGTTTATTGGATACCGGGGGAGCATGGATGAAGGTCATGCCGTCCACATGGGGACTTTGTCTTAATTCTGCCTGCCAGGATTATAAGCCAGTATTCGAGTGAGAAAGGAAGATGAACTCCATAGTTGTGGGGAAGCCTGGAGGTTTATAGTGCAGGGCCTGCCGGGGAGGGACATCTCACACTTCTCTTACTCTCCTGGTCGCAGCACGTGATGGGTAGTCTTTCAGTCCTCGAGGCCGTCAGCACTCCAGTCCCTCTCCTTCTGCTATTGTACCCTTGAAGCCTATTCTTACAAACAGCACCCACTTTCTCTGTAGGACAGAGGCTGCCCAAACCTCCAGGCCCTGAAGCTCTGAAACGGAACCTCTCACTTCTTTGTCTCACTTGATAGCCCTGAATCTTTCCTGAATTCTATGGCTATAAAAATCATAAGACCCCGAAGCTTCCTTAGGCATGGGCATTAACTGACATTACTTCTTTAAATGGTTTTAATCCCAACAGAGACTGACATTCTGGTTGGCATGGGGGATGGCAAGAAGAATAAAAGCATGTGAGACTTACTTTTATAAATATAGAAACTACCACCAATCCGTTCGGACTCTTCGCAGCTTCTGTGACATTTGTGTACAGCTCATGGTTATAGTGGATGAGTTGTACCTGGCAGGGAAGGAAAATCAAGAGTGAGAAGAGCAATCCAACATCAAAAGCAGTGACACAAGGGTGAACTGCAAACATACGGAAGGACAATCGGAAGGACACAGTTTTTAATAGATGAAGTTTCAGACAGAGGTGTAAATAGAATCTATGTGTGTACAATGCATGGACACGCACCATATGAACATACTACCTACACATATTTGCAAACATGTTCTGGTAACAAGGGGGCTTAGTTCTTCCTCCCTCCCAGGAAATTTCCCCTAAAGTGTGCGTTAAGTGAATTTTCCTTATTAAGCACCAACAGCTGCCACAAGCAGTGAATAAAACTTCCTGGCACTCTGGGGGTGAGCAAGAAGCTGGTTCTTCAGCTTAAAGATGCCATGTTGGTGAGACTTCTCAGCTGTTGTAGTCAGGTGGACCAGTTGCTGTAATAAATCTTCTTTTATAAATATCTCAATGTATTCTGTTGGTTCAAGCCCTTGGGAAACTCATGACTAGTGAAAATTCAAAGTATCTTACAGCCCAAATGGCACAGGTACTGGGTGATCAGGATCAATAAAAACCATAGATACCTGGTACAGCCATGTGGGAACTTAACATGACTGTGAGAGCTAGTCGTCATCATCATCATCATCATCATCATCATCATCATCATCTTTATTGATGATCACTATTAACATTGGTTGAGTACCAGTCATCTACAATAAATGTAGGAATCAAAGTGTGGTGCATATTGCAAGGGATGGTATACTGGGTGCTTGGAGAATGGGTTTGGAGATCCTTCTCCAGAGATCAACCCTGAGCTGAGATTTATAAATATAGCATTTATAAATAGGACATTAGCATAGAGAAATGTCAGTTGTAATATCATCTCATTTGATTCTCAAAAACTCTACTTCATGATCTGCTTTAGATTTATGGGGGCACTAGATTTCTGGTTTACCACTTGGCCAAGAAGTCAAGAGTGGTAAACTGTTCTTACCGTTATAGAGTTCACACTCAAAGACCATGTGACTTCTGAACCCTTGGCTTTGTATTTGTTCCCACCTTTCGGTAAATATCTCAAGGGATGGATACCATTCATCATCTTTCTCTGAAAGTTTGCCATGGGATGGGGCCCAGTGTGGAGGTTGGCAAATGCTTGCTGAAGGAATCTACTGCTCAGAGCCTGAGATAAAACCAAGACTAGCTCATTTCTGTTAAACACAAAGAAACTTAGACTCATAGAGGGTCTTGCTGACCAAATATGATAATTTATACTTCATTCATCAGAAGCAACGATAGAGGAGAAGCTGGGTAGGAGAGTAGAAGACCATGGAGAGCCTCAGAGCTTCAGGTGCTGCTAGGGTCTCAGGCCCATGGTTTTCAGGGCTTTGGTCTTGGACTGAGACTCAGGCGATCAGATGCAGAACTACATTTACATTCTAGAATTTTCTAGAGACCAAAGTCAAAACTTTCTCCAAGCTCCACACTGAAATTTAGCTTTCAGGTTAGTTCCTAAGCATTTGTCCTTGCTGAATGAACACTTGTTGTGAGCAGACTTCTGAGTCCACAAGTTGCTCCTGTCCCTGTCATTGGTCTGGCTGGGAGCAGCCTCTGTTACGAAGCATAATTTTCCCTTTCCAGGAGTGTGTGACAAGTATGTGACCAGTACATGACAAGTGCTTCCCACTGTGTCTTGGGGGAATGACCAGGCATCTCCCAGACCCGATACACATGCTCTAGTTTATCTTTCTCTGTGTGACACTCTACCCCTTAGTAAACCTGAAAGAGTCACCTTGTGATGGCATTCATCATGACAAGGCTATCACATTCACCTCTGTAATAACTCAGTGGCTTCCACTGCCCATAGGTAAAGGCCTGCATCTGAGCCCAGCCCTTTGGTAGGCCCTGACTTTTCTAAATGGCTCAGTGGTTAACATGTGTTAGCAGCTTTCTTTCAGTCTGCTTTATACACCATACTTTGCCTTCTTTACAGCCTGTGTATATTCTGTTATTTCTGCTTAATATATCCTTCCCTTCCCTTTTCATCTGACTTTTATTTATGAACCCCTTAGAACTCAGCTCAGGGGTCACCCATTGAGAGGGATCCCCGAGAAATCATTATCAAATCCTGTTGACTTGGAACACACCTCGCAGTTCTGTTTCCACATTTATTGTGAGAATGATTAGCTCTTCACATCTTTCACTAGACTCTAAGCTTCATTTGGGTAAGAACCATGTCCACCATCCTAGGACTCAGCACTGTATCTGCCCATAGTAGCAATGGCAAGATAGAAATAACTGAAATGGATAGAGGAAGCAAGGCAGGCCATGATCAGATGATGAAATGTGATGTCACGAGAAGCAAGGAGATAGAGTTGCTTGGCTGAACTGGCAGGAAGCAGTCTGAATTCCAGAGGTTCATCCCCAAAGATAGTGAAGACCCTTAGTATCATGTAAGACTATATCCATGTGCAAGCCTAGCTTCATCCCTGAGCCCCTGAGTAACCCAGGTTATCTTCTTTACATAGGACTGTCATGCTACCTACTCCCTAGAACCACGCCTATGGTTTCATGGGTTTGGATAAAAGCTTGGCCCTGACTTTTCTAAATGGCTCAGTAGTCAGCTGTTACCATGCTTGCTGGTACTTAATGCTTACTTTTGCAGTAGATAATACAGCTTTGGCTCCTGCAGAAATCAGGGTTAAGTGTGTGCAGTTCACTCTTCTGCATCCTGTCTTTGAGTCTGTCTTCCTGAGGACCCTGAGGGAAGTGCTACCTACTGGGGAGAACTCGGTGTGTGTTCCCTGCACTAGATGAAGTGAGAGCTTTAAAGAGAAGCATGTTCCCAAGCGGTGCGGATGGTAATTTAGCAGGCAAGAGGCATTTAATGCAATGAGTGAGATAGCGGCTCTTCCATCCTTGGGGCTTGTGGAGCTACTGTCACAGTAACTTAACTCTGCATTCCTAGTATTAAAGCAGTCAAAGAGAAAATGGGAAAGAATGGGTGTAGCTAGATTCTAAGGAGACATTATTTGCAACGTACTGTGGGCTGGATTTGGTTTGTGGTTATAGTTTGCTCACCATGGCTTGTTTAAGTTGAAAGCTTGGCAAAGAACTTCCAAGGCATTCATTTTCCAGTAAGTGCGTACAGTGGGAAGAGAATGCGGGTGGGAGAAAGTAAGCATGAGTCTGTCCCTCCCCCCACACAATGGCCATTCTTTCATTTCTATAGTCCTTTACACTTTCCAAAGCACCATCCATTCAAATGAGTTTCCTTCTGTCAGCTCTTAGGTCCCAGGTGCCCACCCTGTGCTGGACCCCAGGAGTTCAAAGATGAAATCTATAGGTCCCATATTCTCGAGGCACTCACACAGCTTATCTGTTTGTTCTCAAAATAGACAAAGGATAAAAAAGAAGGCACGGAGAGGTCACACAGCCAGTGACAGTGATTTGGGTCCACTTCACTTTCCCATAAAACAGTCAAGAGAAGAGAAGGTGTTTTGTACTTGAAGGGGAGATTACATTTCAGCAGCTTTTGCTGGAACAACAGTTATAAGCGAGAACTTATTTATAGAAGTCATTAGCAAGTTTGTCTTTATGTGTAAGAGCACACACTCTGCAGAGAAGAGCACGGTTTGATATTTACCAACCGCCACATTCTCACCCTAAGCTTTGGCAATTATCACGGATCTGCCTGGTGATGATGGTTTCCTGTATCCTAAGACGTGTAGATGCAATTAAAGCTGCAAATGAAATGAAGCATCCATCATTTTGTTGACTGGAGACCCTAGATGTATCATGGCAATGTAAAACACTAGAGTGAAGGGATCTTCCCCTCTGGGAAAGACCACTACTTGGATTTTAAGGCATGATTTTTTTTTTCAGTGAGTTGTTCTAAGGTTTGAACAAATGCATGGTGTGACCTGTGGGTGCAGGATGGTGCAAGAAAATTTGAGGCTTGGCTTATCCAGATACCTCTTATGTCTGAGTAATCCGAGGCTAGCTCCCCAGCTCCTCTGTGCCATGGCTTCTTCCTTAGAATGAAAATGCACCTGAGTGCTGTCATAAGAATGCAACAAGAAAATTACCCATATCCTCTTTCAGAATCCAGGCAGGGTCTAGGCAAACAATCGCCACAGATGAGGTGACACCATGGAAGAACTGGAATGTTCCCCTGGTGCCCACCCTATGAGACATTCTAAAATAGCTGCTTTTAGAAGTCAAACGTTCCTTCTGTGGTCCTTTCCTGGAAGCATCTGTAGCCCTTCTGCCTCACAATAGCGAAGCTGCTGAAAGCCAAGGCAGGATGTGCTTCCTGTAAAGAGGTCCATCCACATCCTTCCAGAAGCATCCTCTGGGCTGAGGCTGGTTGGTGCCAAGTAGGATGAAAAGGTGGGATCTGAGGGCGCTTTTCGAACCTCCTCTGATGTTACTGTGAGTCCTCCTGAGTGGCATCTGGCAGCTAGAGACTTCTTATTCCCATGCTTTCCTCTGTGTTCACTTATGTTCCTTCCCCTCCCCCTCCGCCTCCATATTCACAGGACCTCAGACCCATCCTAGCTCTGGGTGTGTTGGGGGGGAAAGACAGCTCATTACCCTAGAGCTGAGCAACCCAGGTTCAAGTCCCAGGTGACTTAGTCTCTTTGAGCCTCAGTGTCTTCACATGTAAAATGTGACTGCGGCATGACTGCTCAAGGAATGACTGACTGTGCTGATTAAATAACCACCACATGCAAATGAGGTCAAATGCACGGATGAGATAAAGCAGGCTTCCGAAGCAGCATCTGGCCCAGAGTACACACTCATTAAATGGGTGCTGTGATGATTCTTATTAGAAATGTGTGGCTGCCGAGGCACAGACAAGGAAAATGAGGGGCTTAGCGACTTCGAAGTTACTTAGAAAAAAGTCAGGCCATTGACATGTTTGGATTGCAATTTTTATTTTTTTAAATTTTTTTATTATTTTTTTTAGAGAAGTGTCTATAGAGTATTCATTTTTATATCTTATTTTGCCTTATTATCATCTGACTGCCAAGATAATTTTGCTGGCAGCTTCTTTCTGTAGTTGGTATTATAAAAACAACAGTTTTACCAGCACACATTGCCTCAGGGCCCCGTCTCTCTTCAGGTCACTATCATTGCCTCAGAAGAGATTGTCTCCAGATGAAGACCATCCTATTGACATGTCCAGATCATTTGTGTCAGATAGATATTGATAGATATTTCAGAGCATTAATGAAGGCTCACTTTGTTTTAATTAGAGTCCAACGTTATATAGGTTCTTTGAATTAAGTCAAGAATCATTTTCCTACTTCTACTCACAAAAAGTCAAGAGCAAGGTAATTTTGCAAGTACGTTTCCAGGAGACTTTTGAAGGCCAGACAGGTCACTGTCTCTTATAATTACATATGCAAAAGCTTATATTAATATTAGCTGATTGTAAGTAATATTATATTAAAAATAATTATTGCAGTCAAGCAGGGCTTATACCAGGAATTCAAGCCCATCACTTTTGGAGAAATCTGCCAATGAAATTTAGTGTATTGGTTGAATGAAACAGCAAAAAAGAGATCCATAAATGCCTCAGTGGGACTGCTTATTTTTGGTCACAGCTGTAACAAATTTGCACCCATTCTGGTGGAATTATTTCTTAGGCGTTTGTTCTTTTGATAGACTATGATGTGAGTAGTTTCTGCACCTCCCCCAAACACAGGTGAAACTATCGCTACTTCTCTGGCTTCGAAATTTTCAGCAATGTGACGCCCCGAGTGACTGTGAAGCCACCCCAGAGACTCTGACACAAGACTTTGGCCTCTTGCAGTTACTTATGTGGGCTTATGGATTAGCTATTTTAGATGCAACTGAACTTGAAAGAGACATGACTTGTTGAGCACTCAAGATGGACTATCAAAGCTCATAGCAGATGCACACCAAAGGCAAGACTGAGACGACCTGCCTTCCTTGCACCTGGCCATCAGTCTCCATCATGTAAGAAGGGATTAAATCCTGACCTTCAGTGTACCACACCCCTCACTTGTTCATTCTGCAGTTACTTTAGATGACTCACCCCCCTAACCGCCTGTCAGTGGGGCAACAGAACATCATCCCTCTTCCAAGTCAAGCTGCAGAACAATTTGGATAAAGCATCCACAAAGCAGGCTTGACTATACGCTTTAATTGCCTGAAATGTGATACTGAATAAGTAGCAATGCGCACCAGTCAGTTCCAAAGCCATTAAAGACACACAATCTAGCCATGTGGATTGGCTCTGAAGAATAGAGTGCTAAGCAAAAAGTAAAAAAGACATATTTTATTTCATTTATTTATTTTTTCTTGAGACAGGGCCTCATTATACTCCTTAGCCTGGACTTGGCTCCCTGGCTTTAGTGAGCCTCACATCTTAGCTTCCTGGATAAGAGAGGTAACATGTTTGTAAGTCAAAACCCTTTAAGACACTAAGGTCTTTGTGTAGAAAACATAGAGCTGTTAGGAGCAAGTTTTCATGATTCTTTTAAAAAATAAACATGTCTCAGAGGAAGTATAGGATGTGGTCTGCTGAGGATCCCTCAAAGGAGATGGAATTGGGCTATGTGAATCAAAGTCCCAGGAGGCAGCACACTTATGCTGGGATTGTACATGGGCTGCAGCGGCATCAGACTGAACTTAGCAACGGAGGAGGAGACTAGGGAGGGACTGTGATTCAGTGACATATGTGTGTCAGCCAAGAGCAGCACCAGTCCTCCTGACTGCCAGTTTGTGACCTCTGCCTTCTTCATTTGATAGTGACTGGCTCAAATCAAGCAGATAAAATAAATATCCCAGTCCTGAAGGCTGCCCCCAAGACTTTCATTCACCCTCTCAGCACATACTTAGGTATGTTTCCTGTGTGCCAGGCAAAGTGCTGGGCATACAGAGCTGAGAGAGGAAATCTCTGAAAAGCAGGAGGAGGTGCAAAGCCCCTGTGGCACTGTGGAATGAGAGGAAGTGTCAGAGACCAGAAGAAGTTAAGGGCCATTACAGTAGGATGACTCAGGAGAAAAAGGCAGAGGCAGATCACACTCAGTCTTGAAGATCTCAATGATCATATTGGCTTAATTTTAAGAACAATGGGAAGTTAACAATGGAAGTGTGTGTGTGTGTGTGTGTGTGTGTGTGTGTGTGTGTGTGTGTGTATAGGAAAGCCAGTCAGTTTCTATATATGTAAATTATAGGAACTGTAGAGCTCCCAGGATGTACACTTGTGTTCTGCATTCTCACATAGAGTCAAGCCAAATGACCCTGGGTGGGAAAGTTCTTTTGGCTGCACCCTATGTATTCTGATTATCATCGATGCCAGCTCAGTGCAGGATGTGGCTAGTTCTGGTGAATTTTGTTTTGCTTGCTTCTAAGAGGTGAGTAGGGGTTGACAGTGGTGAAGGGAGACAGAAGGCAAGAAAGCCACATTATTTTCACCATTCTTCAGGGAAGCCCAGATGGTGCCCTTGTCTCAGGCTCCCAAAATATTCCCTGGGAGAGGAGTGGAGATAGCATTTTGCTGACAGCATTTGGGAAGAGGCGTGTGGACAGTCTATATTAAGACTTCAGCATCCTTCCAAGCCTGTGAGCATGAAACAGCTCTGTGGTGTTACTTGGAAACCACCGGGCCTAATCTCTCCGGGGGCAGATCTCAATGTGTTGTCTTCTCATCCTCACCCTGTGATGGAGACCTAAGCATTCAGCAAGGGTTTTCCCCAAATGTCATGGCTGTCTGGGACTACTGTCATTTACCAAGGAGAAGGCTATTTCCGTCAGAACAGGGTCAGCCAGGGGATGGGTAGGGACAGTAGCAAAGGTCTCTCTCCTTTCTAGAGTGAGAGTCCAGGACCTTCCTAAGATAGGAAGGGACTCTGTGGTTCTCATCCGCAGTGAAACATCCCTTCTGCAACTAGTGCTGTGTTAGGCAATGGCAGTTCCAATATGGGGCACCAGCCTTGGCCGCAAGCAGTTCCTAGTTCCTAGTTTCATGGAGAAACCAGTTCATATGGGAGAGCTTTGTAATTATGGAGCTTCTTCAGAAACTTCTTCTTTGGGCCCTCACAATAACCCTGCTGCAGATTAGGTAAGAAAGTGTTGAAACCTACCAAACAGGAGAAATGGAGGACCCACACGGATTCAGCCGGTAAGCAACAGATTCTAGACTTGAACCCAGGTCTCCTTTTCTCAAGCAGAGTCCTTTTCTTTCTCGAGACTTTTGTTGAGGTTGGTTTTTTCATCTGTTGTTCCCTCCTCCTTGTATCCCCTCATCTTATCTTCCACTTAGAGAAATCATAGTGGTCCCCAAGTATTAGGAGTTTCCCATAAGCTAGTGGGGTCACCCCAGATGTCATCTCATCTAGTTCTCACAACTGATGTGCGGTCAGACATCATCATCCCCATGATACAGGTGTGGACACTGGAGCCAGGGAGAGGAGATGACTTCACTTCCTGCTTACCAGGGATTGCTGAGAAGCTCTAGGTCATTCCAGATCACATTCTTCTTTCTTCCTGAATTTCTGGGACACCAGTTCAAATGTGTGAACTTTGAGGAACCATTTGTCCTTGCTAGGTGCTTGTGAAGAGGTTGAAGGATCTCAGCTCCATCTCTGCTGCACTTTTCTCTGGCTCTGTTCTGCCCATTTTACCCACATGTCTCCAGAACTGATCTCATATCCACAGTGAGCATATCCACATCAGCAGCAGCATTACCCAGTATTATTGAGCAGGTGATGTAAGCCAAGACGGGGCCAGTTCACATCATATACATGACCTCACTTAATATTCACAAAGGCCCATGTATGAGAATATTATCACTACTTTGAATTTACAGATAGGGAAACTGAGGCATGAAGATGTCAAGTAAGGTATCTAAGTGAAGAAGTCATTAGTATACAGGTCATGTGCTTGATGCTAGAGACAAAGGGTTAACTGATAAGCAATATAGTCTCCTCATAATTGTATATGCTCTGAGATTCGGGACTGTCAACAGACTTGAGGCAGAGGCCAAAGACAGTCATACCTGTGGATGAGGACTCTTGTACTGGAGGGCTTTAGTATAAACTATGGGAAAAAAGGCACTGGGCCCACTACTTATAGTTCCCTCTCCTCAGCAACATCTGACCGAGATCCTGTTAAGCAAAGAGTCAAAAGGATATATTTTATTTTAATTGATTTTTTCTTGAGACAGGGTCTCACTATGCTACCTAACCCAGACTTAACTCAGCACAAGAGTCAGTGGTGAGTGTCACATTTTGTTTGTCTGGAATAGTTGCTACCACACATTTGTATTAACTCTGCCTTGACGTGCTGGCCAGGAGCCAGTCTCTTGTTTTTTTTTTTTTTCAGAGAATACCACCTCCCTCCCATCTACAAGTCTGGATGCTCTGGACTGGCAGCCTATTGCCTGGGGCGAGGATAGAGCTCCTTCTTCCTCTCTGTGTTTGCCTCATAGCTTCATATATGTTGCTTGTCTCTTCATGGAATGATCACTCATTCTTTTCCAGTGATCTCTGCTCACCAAAAGCTCCTCCTAAATTGCCATCTCCTCCAGGCTGGCTTTCTGGGTTGCTCTGTTGAGTTTATTATTTTTTTCCTTTCGAATTGCAGTTGTAGGGATTATGCAAATTATTACACAGGAAGCACCAAGCACACACTGGATGTGCAGCAGCTACTCAAGGATCTGAAGTTATTCTTTGTTCCACATTCCTTATTACCTGTCTTTCCAAGTAAATCCTTTTAAAATGTCTCATGCATACATACACATTCACCACCACCACCACCACCACCACCACCACCACCACCACCATCACCACCACCACCACCCCCCTTTTCCCCAGATGGCTCAATGTGGAAAGTACATGGGATCATAGCGGAGCTATGAGGTTCATTAGCTACATGCCTTTTTTAGTCAGTATTTTACAGATTGATAGCTAACACTTAGGTGGGGACAGCCCTGAGCCTCTTTAGTGTTCCTTTTCCTGTGTCATTGAGGAAGGACCCCTGATGCCCAGGCTGGTCCAGGGCAACCTTACATAGCTGTGTTGACCACTGTGAGCAGATCACTGCATCTCAGGCAGGGAGACTTAGGAACACCCACGACATTTAATATACCAGGTCTTTGCCTACCCCAGGCTAGACCAGACTCTCAGTTCTGCCACCCAGAACTCTGCTGTGATCTGTTTCTCCTCCCAATCACCTCTAACAGTGTGCTCTCATCCAGAGGTGTATTTGTAAACATAGGTACTGGGGGAGACTCCGTGTGATTCCACTGGTCATGAGTCCTATGGCTTTTACTACAGTAGCCAGCAAGCCTCACACCTGTCCCTGGCCTCTTCACTGCACAGGTTCAGTTAATCTCATCTGTATTATTGTAGCTTTCCATCTGGCCTCAATGCTTCCAACTCCATGTTCCCTAGAGCCTTTCTCTCCATAACAACCACTGGGGTGGTTAAGTCTAAACATTTTGCTCCCTGACTTGGGGACCCTTCTTGGTACACCTCATTCTCTTGAGGAAAAATGTCTAGGCTCTTTCCCTTGGCCTTGGAGGCCCTTCATGACTTTTATCTTAGTTTTGCTGCTGTGTCCAATGACACACATCAGTTGTGCCCTGGCTTCCAGGCTCGACCTGTCCACCTGCACTTCTGTATCAGTCTTTCCTATCACTTGAAATGCCCTTTATTCATGGGCCATCTGGTGAACTCTCTTACCTTTCACAACCAGGCTCAAGCTTCACTCCACAGGAGGAGACACACACACCCCTGTGCCACCATTGTACCTACCCTACACCTTTCTCAAGGCCTTTCCTGCTCTGTCTTATAGAAAGAACATCTCCCCAACAGAAGGAGAGCCTCTTGAGAATGGGACTGTGGTTTTCGGAAACCTTTTCCCTGGGGCCGTCACCCAAAGCCCAATGTGACACATTGTAAGTCCTAAATACACTTTGTTGACATGCATGATAATGCCGATTCTTCTACAAAGCACAGCTACCCCAGGGGAGAAAATCAGTCCCCTTACTTAGGGGGAAAAATGACTTCCTGTGTCTTAAAACTGTAAAACCCTCCAACGAGCTGCTTATTCTTGCTTGGCAGTTCCTTTTTCTTCTTTATTGTCCAACTGTAGCCTGGATGAAGTTGTTTGCATTTCTTCCATTTCCCATCTCCGATCCTTATCTGGGGTGTGTGTGTATGGGTACAGGATACAGTAGCAACAATACATTGAGGCTTTGTTTATTCCCAGAGATGTATACAGAGCAGCTTCTGAAGAAGTATTAGTATCAGGCCGATGCTATTATCTGCATTTTATTAATTAATCCATACATCTCCCTGTCAGTCTTCTTTTTCTATGGGCTTCCTTGAAGCATTGCGGCGTGCTTTTGCTGTTGGTAAATTGGCACCATAAATCTGGCGAGGCCACCTCTATTTCCAGCGCTTCACTTAACGTTTTATCACACGGCTGTGGTCTCAGGATTGAAGTCGGTTAAAAAGATTAATACCGTTTAATACCGCCCAGAAGGAAGATGCCAGAAATGTGTTTAAGGTCCGGTTATTCATGTCTTCATTTCCTTTGTGCGTGGATTGCGATAAGCAGAGCTATCCTTTTTAGGCTGATGTTAATAACTACTTAAAATGATTAAGGTAACTAGTTATTTCCTGTAGGAAAATTGCTCTGCTGTCATTAACACGGAATTAACACGGATCCCATTTCGACTTCAGCACATAGCCTTTTGCCCCCCAGTTGCCTTAAATAAACAAAGCACTGTCTCCAGGAGGCTGTGAGCTCCTTCCTAGAAGATGGGCTCTAAAGAGGCAAGAGAGCGAAACGCAAAGCTTTGCAGTGGAGGGAGCACTTGGCCTACAGGAGGCACCCATGAGGAGGAGCATGCTTGGCTTTGGTCCACATTGTAAGCCCAGCTCTCTGACCTGCCCTGGGGGCTGGCAGGAGGAATTAGAATACATCTGTGTGGCCTGAGCAATGTGAATGGAGTCAGGACTCTCCTAATCTTCTGGGGCAGTGGTTCTAAACACTTTTCTGACCGGGACACCTACTGAGATGTGGTGGACAGACTCACATGGGAACACTCTGCTTTTGAAAAAGACCCACCAATTTCTCATAGGGACACAAAACTCAGATCATTGGTGGTGTCCTAATTCTTAATAGGTAAGCCAGTTAGTATCCAGTCATGGATCTTGAGGGTTTAAGCATAATCAAGGGTGGCTGGGGCTGCTTAAAGTATGTGAGCACTCACCTACAGGTTCTTGTCTGAGTACTTCCTTGCAGTTATTTTTGGGGAAATGCCTGCGAGTAGACTTTCCAGATAATTTTTAATTTCATATTTAACTTCTTGAACACCAATGTAATGTTTCCTATGTTTGTAAACTGAACATTTACCCACAGTGGGCACTGTGTTAAAACTCATAAGGCAACGTACATGGACACCAGGCTTTCAGAGGTAGGAGGATGCCAGAGGACAGAAGAGGTTCAGGGAGTCTTTGGAGTCTGCTCTGTTGTCTTTCTGGTGCACTCTGTGGTCGTCACCTCCACCTCACTGTGAGTGGTGATGTCAGCTTATACGTCACCTGGGAGCTGATTAGAACTGGAGACTCTAGGGCCTTGGATGTCTGCATCAGCTCTTCCAGGGGTTTGGTTTTAAGATCTCCCTGTGTTTCTGAGGCTCACTAAGTCTTGTAGAGCTCTGGCCTGGCTCTGAGTGCAGCCTCCTGCTCTCTGTTCAGTTCAGAAAACCCACCAGCCACAGAGTGAGTGAGAGGTACATTGTTCAGAGGACAGACTCAAATCTGCTGTAATGTATAGAAAATGCATCTTGTGCAACAAGCTTTTCCTTTAGGAATATGTGTTCACTCCACTTTGCTTACAGAGGTGACATTTACAAGTGTAGGCAGTGTCGCACAGAGAGTTGCCTCTGTCCAATATCATGCCATAGGCTCTCAGCTCATTATTGATGAATAATCTAGGATTTTATTTTTCAGTAATTTCCAGATATGGACTTAGTACCCAAGTCAACCTGAAGGGACAGGTCTACCATAGGATTCCCTACCACTGACAAGCCCTCTGTGTTCTCCAACGGCCAAGAGAAGCCATGGCAGTGGCTATATCATGTTTGTTTTAAGCCTTTCACATCACTGCTGGTCAAGAAATAGCAATGTATTGGTGTGTTGAAAGACAATGTCGAATAGCCTGGGGATTACGAACCTGAATATGACTCTTAATTTTGCAAATTTTCTATACTGAGCCTGCAAAATGAGTAATAATATCGACTATATAGAATACCATTTAAACCATCAATAGTAGTTGCTATTAGTCATTGCTAGAGCTGTATGGGAAACTCTCCATGGTCCTTCTCTGCTCCCCCTTCCCCCCCTCCCCCAATAAAAAGAAGTACCCAAAAAGAAGTGTAGTTAGAGTTTTCCTGCCTGGCCCAGTCAGGACAAATCTCTCTTACCCGCCAGTCCCACAGTTGCTCAGACCCAACCAAGAAAGCACACAGAATCTTACATTGTTTAGAAACTGTATGGCCATGGCAGGCTTCTTGTTATCTGCTTCTTCTATCTTAAATTAACCCATTTCTGTTAGTCTACGCTTTGCCACATGGCTTGTGGCTTACCAGTGTCTTTACATGTTGCTTTTTATGGCGGCGGCTGGCGGTGTCTCTCCCCAGCCTTCTACTTCCCAGAATTCTCTTCTCTCTTGTCCCACCTATACTTCCTGTCTGGCCACTGGCCAATCAGAACTTTATTTACATAGAGTGATATCCACAGCAAAGAAGCAACAGTTAAGGTGGGATATAGAGACCAAGAGAAACTGGGAGAGTCTGCAGGGGCAGGAAATGTCACAAATTCCTAAAATCTCCTTAACTGCCTTCAGATCTTCTGGTCTCTCCTGTCTCAAAACACATATCATGCGACTACTGCATTATTGCTGTGAATGCTTTAGTACAGTATCTGGTGAAGGTAAGAGCTCAATTAAAAATGAAGGAAAACAACTTGGCAGTTCTTTTTTTTTTTTTTTTTTTTAGCCGAGGATCGAACCCAGGGCCTTGCAATTGCTAGGCAAGCGCTCTACCACTGAGCTAAATCCCCAACCCCTTGGCAGTTCTTAAAAAAGGTAAACAGAACTGACATACAACTCAGCGACTCCTCAGCTCAAATGTATACACCCCAAAGGACAAGAGTGGTTAATCCAACTGAAGCTTGTCCAGCCATGCTCAGGGCAGCATTGTTCTTGGCACCCCAAAGTAGAAACAACCCAAATGTCCAGCACTGAATGAATGAGTAAACAGACTGTATGTGTACTAGTTAGATATCTCTATTGTTGTGACGAATGCTGTGACCAAAAATGATGTGGGGTACAAGTTTATTTAGATTACTCATCCCAATCACAGTCCATTATTGAGGGAATTCAGGGCAGGAACTCAAGCAGGAGCAGAGCAAGAGCCATGGAGGAAAGCTACCTCCTGGCTGACTCTCCAGGGTTTGCCCAACCTGCTTTCTATACAATCCAGGACCGCCTACCCAGGCATAGCATTGCTCACATCGATCATCAATCAAGAAAATACCCCACAAAACTTACCCACAAGCCAATCTGATGGAGGCATTTTCTCAGCTTAGGTTCCCTCTTCCCAGATGACCTTATCTTATTTCAAGTTGACAAACAAAAAAACCAAACCAAACCAAAACCATAACATTCTTAATCAGCACAATACTGTCGATACGAAATGATCAAACTGTAAAAAGGAATGAAGTACTAAAACATGCTAACATTGGGTGAACCATGGGAGCAGCCTGCTAGGAGGAAGCAGCCAAACACAAAAGGTAAAAGTCTTGTAATTCCACTCCGGTAAGACACTCACCGTAACTAAACCACAAAGACAGAAAGCAGGTTGGTGGTGACCGTGGTTGGGAAATGGAGAGGTGCTGAGTAACTGTTTAATAGATATGGCATTTTCTTTGCGAGTAGCGAAAGTTTTGGAACTAGATAAAGGTGGAAAGTATACAACCTTGCCAATGTACTATGCACCATGAAGTTATTCACTTTAAAATGCTTCATTTTTTAAATTAATTTTTTGGGTAAAATTACATATATATACTTAAAGAGCACAGAGGGTGAACCTCGAAGACTGACGCAGTATCCTTGAAGAGCACAGTCATGGGGTTGGGGATTTAGCTCAGTGGTAGAGCGCTCGCCTAGCAAGCGCAAGGCCCTGGGTTCAATGCCCAGCTTAAAAAAAAAAAAAAAAAAGCCATAAGAGCACAGTCATTTAAAAAGTTTTTTTTTTTTTTTTTGGTCATAACTGAAAACTCCTCAGTCCACATGGGGAAGTTAAGGCAAAGGTGTGTACATGCTTATAAACTTAGCCTGGCTGGCCAGGGATTTCAGGAACTATGAAGGTTCTGAGACAGGTGAGCGTATGAGATGGGCCACAGGAATGGCTGAAAGTGACAAGAAGAGAGATACAAAGGGAAAAACACAAGCAAGCTCTCCTGAGAGGCAAAAAAGGATGATTCCTTCATATTAGACAACCCAGGATGATCTTATCTTCTCTAGAGTTCTTATTTCTCTCTCCATCTTAATGAACAATTAAAAGAAACCTACCCTCCATAATGTATTGGCCAGAATTAGGAGTTTGGAGGCAGAGGCCAGGATTGAGTAAAAGAATTTGTATTTAAAAAAAAAAAACTGTAAGCCTGGCCAGCCCATTCCTTCATTCATTTATTCCTTGCTGCAAGAGCCATTGTGTTCCTTTCTTCTTTTCTTTTCTTTCTTTCTTTTTTTTTTTTTTTTTTTTTTACACATGCCAAGGAGTCAAAGGTGCATGCATCACTGTTATTCTCAGAAAATTATCAGGCAAATGAGAGCCATGTCAGACCACATGACACACATGATCCTATGGCAATCTTAAAGAGCAGATCCATCATGCCTGGGGCAAGGCTAGGAGTCTGTATTTCTATGACACTGATGTGCACCAACGAGGCACCTGAGTCTGTATTTCTAAAAGAACTCACATGAAGCTCATACAACATCTTGTTTTTGTGCAGATCACAAACTAAGGCTATATTTTTGTTTATTTACTTGAGACAGGGTCTTTAGTCCCCGCTGGCTTCAAAATCACTATGTAGCTGACAATGGTTTTGAACTTCTGATCCTCTTGTCTCTACTCTCTAAGTGCTGAGATTGGAGGTACATACCATGCCTGGATGATGAGGTACTGGGGATCAAAGCCAGAGGTCTGTGCATATAAAACAGGCTTTCTCCCACCTGAGCTGGGGAAAACTTTCAACACTGAACAAGAGAATGCATTTGCATAACATCTAAAAAATTCAGATGTCCTTAAATACATTTCTGTGGATCAGTTCACACCATCCATTTCCATGCTGTCTATGGCAACTTTGCTATTACCAAGTCGGGGAGGACTAGTTGCTACTGGAACCATGTTGGTGATAAATTCTGAAACACGTACTGTATAGTTCTTCATAGGCAGGTCAAAGTTTGACTATGTCTGATATAAAGTTATATGGGATTTCAAGAGACAGGGAAAGACCACTTCCTGCTGGGCTGCTTCAGGATGAAGAGCATCTCAGTGTCACAGCTGGGGTGGGATCTGAAAGGTAGCCTTTAGGGAGGAAAGAAACTCAGTAGATTCACAGGCTGGGCATCAGTAAAGTAGGTAGTGTGATCTCAGATCTCAGCCATCCCTCTCCACAGGCTGCCTGGAAATATCCTTAGAGCTTCCCAGCACAAACAAATCTCAGTCCCAACTGGAAAAGGATGGATCAGCTGTGTACCATGAGTAATGAAGAAGCCTAGGGATGACATTGAAAGGTGTGACGTCGATGACAGTTTGGTGCCTAGTGGTTCCTAAAGTTGGAGAGTGACACTATTCTCTGAGGACATATCTGGGTATGTGTCAGGGTACTTTTGTGTTGTCACAGTGGTAGAGGAATGTCTCCTGATGACTATGGGTCAGGGGTCAGGAATGTTGTGAGATTTGCTGTGAGATACTGAGGGCTGTAGTGCTTCTTACAGTTGAATGGCCTCTCTTAGAAGTCAACAGTAACCCCAATAATGAGCTTATGCTGAGGAATCTTTGGTGATGTGTAATTACCAGGAATTGAAGTATTCAAAGATCTGAAGAATATAAGCCACTTTGATACTGATTAGTGGACACCAAGCAAGACGGTATATTGGCATGAATGGTTGGCTTAAATACAAAGACTCTTGTTTTTCTTCCACATCTCAAAAAAGCTATGTATTATGTACCAGTGTACTGTACAAATACAAAGAGAATCTATGCTTGAGGATACTTATAATATCTATGAAAGACAGCATTTGTGTGTTTATGTGTATGGGGGTAAAACTGACTATCATTTACTTTTGAACACTTTCTGGCCAGTTTTGAAGTCAGGAAGAGCTATGTATGACTTTAGCCTTGTCTCTTCCTTGCTGGGTAAAATGGGCAAGTTATTGATACATTCTTAATCTTCATTGTCTAGCTTGCAAAAATGATTGTAATAAAGGACTGCTGTCAGGATGGATCGTGATCGTGTGTGTGAAACCCATAGTGTTGTCAAGGAGCATGCCATTTTCTCTTTGCATCAGTGAACACAAAGTGATTTCTGATGTCAGAGTGCTGCATTTATAGACCAGCTCAGAAATGATAAAGGAACAAATTTTAGCCAAGAGTGGCAGTGATTCAGCTAGGTGGGTCTTCTCATCCTTGGGCCTGTTGTTGTTTGTGGGTGGGTGAGATCTTGGTGGTGGCTGCAGACTTGTGTGCTGCAGGACCTTGGTGGCACCGTTGGTACCTAGTCAGTAGACGCCAGCAGCACTCTCCACCATCCCTAATCACTGCCGCTCAGATGGTCTCTAGCTGATGCTAACTGTCAGTTAGGGCAATAGCATTACCCTTGACTGAGAAACTCTTCGCTTACAATGGGAGAAAAATAAGCAGAGGCTTCTTTGGATGAAGGGCAAAATGTAAAATTGCTTTGTGTTTTGTCTAAGCAAGAATCTTAAACCATAAACTTCCCAATTTTGTGACCTGTAAGTAGCACGGTGTACCAAGTTTTCACTCAGTGCAAGGGACAACACTGGGTCCTGAAGACAGAATGAAATGAGACATAGCTCCTGTTATTCAGGGGTAGACAGCCTGCTTTCTTTTATTCTCTGTCTCTTTCCCTCTTTCTTTCCTCCCTCCCTCCCTTCCTTCCTTCCCATATGTGTATACTATGTGTGTGCTTGTGTGTGCATGTTCTTGTGTATGTTCGTGAGTACACCTGCATGTGGAGTACAAGCTTGAGTACAATCTTCATCTTCTACTTTGTTTGAGACACACTCTCATTGTCCATCACTACATTCACAAGGTTAGCTGGCCTATGAGCTTCTGGGGACTCTCCTGTCTCCACTGCCCATCTTACTATAGAAGCACTAGAATTATAGGTGTGTGCGACTGCACCCAGCCTTACATGGGCTCTTCAAACTGAAGTCCTCATGCTCATATGACAAGTATTTTACCTACTGAGCCCTCCTCCCATCATTTTACCCACTGAGTACTCTTCCCAGTATTTTACCTACTGAGCCCTCTTCCTAGTATTTTACCTACTGAGCCCTCTTCCCAGCATTTTACCCACTGAGTGCTCTTCTTAGCATTTTTTTAACCCTTTGAACCATCTTGTCAGACCCACAGCCTACATTTTGAAAAGTTGTAAAGAGGAGAAGGTTCTATTCATCCAGAAGACAGATAGCCCCAACTTCCTGAATGGGAGTGCTATAGGATCCCCGGAACTATGTGACTGGGCAGCTGAACTGGTAAGGTGAGAAGCCAGGTGGATTTATGTGGTGTTTATTTTGAAAGTGGGGTCACAGCACAGCTGAACCCATCAGCTACATAAAAGTCCCCCTTGCCACCATGGGGAGGCTAGGGGACATCTCAGGGGACACTGTTTGCTTGACGAGGCTAATCATGTCAGAGTGTGTTGTTTATATGAGTGTAATGCATTCAGAGCTCTAGACAGGAGGCACATTTTATAAGTCAGCTGATACATAAAATAAATGCATCAGACTGGACAGTTCTGCTTCTGGATAAAGGTGAAAGGGTGCAGTGCAATACAGCTGCTCAATGGAGGGGAATTCAAGAAATCCACTGGATCCTTCCTTAAGCCATCGTTTACTGACACTGTTCAAAGGCTAGCCCCATCCCAGCCAAGACCATATTATCTTGGAGAAAGTTTTGCAACTCCATGGAAGAGGAACAACAATAATTGGGAATAAGTGAATGAAAGACAACACCTTCCCATAAAAGAAGGGGAGGAGAAAAAGCCAGCATGAAAAAGGGCAGAGCAGGGCCAGGTTGACAGGTACACCCCATGTGAGTCATGCACAACTTTTGTGACTGCTTATTTCCCAAGCTTGTCTGTTTATACAAACCTTCAGGTCCGCTGGTCACAAATCCGGGTATTTAAAACTCCTGGGCTCATGGTAGGAAAACATGAAAATATGTAACTTTATTTTTTTATTTAAGCATTACATGAGGGGTTTCTAATGACCATGTTAGTTTGGAAAACACTTCATTAAACCATAATTCAGCAGCCCCAAGTTATAGATGTGGAGGCTACACTTGTCTGGCCTCTGTATCTACATGGCTTTCCACTGTCTCTGTAGGAATGACGGGTCCAATTAAGGCTCCATGGGATGGGCTAGAAGCTGCTCTCTGCTTTGCATATGGGTTCCTCAGAGAATGCAGAATCAGTACACCAGAGAAAACGGAACTGCCCGTCCTGGTGTCCAAGGACCTAAGCTGGAGCTCTGAAGTTCATCAATTCTGCAACCTTGGCTAGGCTGACATAGCCCTACAGGTTACAGTGTTTTCATCTGTAAAACGGTACTAAAGTGATATTTCAGCTCCTCCACATTCCTTGCATGGATGGAATGAGATAGTGGATGTGAAAGAGGTTTGCTTGCAAATGGAGAGATTGCTGGCGAGGTCTTAATAGTATCAAGTCCTGATGAAGTTAATGCCCAGTTATTTGTGTAACCCCTCCGCCAATATGTAAGCTCTCACTTTTTTCCTTCACTTTTTGATAGCTCCTCATTGAGTGCCTGACATGAAGACATTGTGTTTATCGACAGATTAAATAAGTAGGAAAAAATGCTTCCTATCTGTTGATGTAAGAAACTTGAGAGTGCTGGACATGTAAACAAAATCTATACTCTTTTCTATGAGAGGATTAGATAAAAGAAACTCCATCAGGTGAGGGAGAACCTGTAAAAAAGTCATGTGTCTGGAATTCAAAGTCCGCCAGGGTCAGGACTTCTGAAATCAAAATACATGCCCAAGTTTCACCTCTCCCCAGAAGCTGCACCGCTGTTTCCAATGGCAGAAGAATGTGAGCCTGAGCTCTGACTGCTCAGAGTAAGGTGCTGGTCTCCTTTGCGTTAGGGCTGAGGAACCAGCAGAGCCTTGGTAGGTATACTGGCTTGCTTCCTTGCCAAGTGAGGTTATGCATCCTACAGAAGCAAGACTTCTGTTTTGTGAAATACTTTGAATTGTGTGGTCATTTTCTTGAGATCCCCAAACTCATTTCTTACAAGGGCAGGCCACCATCCAAAGATGTTTGTGCAGGAGTTCTCAGACTCTCCTATGGGACAGCCAGTGTTCCATGGGATTAAGTTGGGTAACTATAATCTATACCATGTGATGGCGCCCTCTAGTGTCTGATATGGTCAGTGCACCATTCAGACCCCTGAATACCCACTGGGTGGTAGGCAGAAAAATGGGGCTCCTTAATGAAGTCCACCTCTTAATGCCTGGAATCGAAATGTGTTGTCTTACCTGGAGAAATAATTTTGCAGATGTGATTAAGGATGTTGAGATGGGAAGATGATCTGGGATTAGCTGGTTGAGCTTGATGTAATCACAAGGATCTTTATAGGCGAGGAAGGGAGGTTGGAAGACAGGGGCAGGATGGCATAGGTAGACGTTGTAGTGTCTCCAAGTCCAGCTTTCCATTGTTAGATTCGAGAGAGTCTTCACCCTGGACCCCGCCTACAAAAGCAGGGGTTCCTCCCAACCTCTAACATTAGCTTCATGAAGTCCTCTTCGGCTTTCTAGCTCCTGGCACCATAGGATAAGAAGCGTGTGTTTTAAGCCACAGGTGATGTGTTGGAGCAGTCATGTAAAACCAATGCACCCCCTCATTCCATGTTTATCAGCTGAAAGGACAGTGTGGTGCCCTGCAGGATGTGGGGTGCCTTACTGGCAACTAACTACTAGTCTCTGTCTCAAGTCATTCCTGCAGTATGCTCACATACTCCCAAAGGCTCTGTGGAGCCTGACATTGTCTAGGCTGAAGAGACTGGCTGGGACATCTGGGGAATAAAAGAGAATTTGGGGGACGGGCTTCAAAATGGTCGAATTTAACAAATATCTTTAGATCTCACCCTTAGTATTAATTTGTTCACTGTGAGAATCAGAATGCTAATTATTTATATTTCTATATCCCTAGACCTCAGTGCTGAGGGTGCACATCCCTGCCCCTGACTAAAGAAGGTATTCTCTGTTTGTGAAGAAAATAAGGATTCTTTGGTTAATTATTTTTCAGGATTCCCGGAAGGGTTTATGATGCCTTAAAATATTTAAAAGTGTAAGCTGAAAATAATGCAATGAAATCTCATTAAAAGGAGCAGGGTCTGGAGAAATGGCCCCGTCAGTAATGTGTTTGCTGTACAAGCATGAGGTCTTGAGGGTGATCCCTAGAACCCACAATTAAAAACAAAAATGGGGGTGGGGGTGTAATCCCAGAGTTATGGAAGTGGAGACAGGTGGATCCTTACTGCTGTGTGCCCAGCCAGTGTAGCTTACTTGGTGAGCTCCAGGCTGTTGGGAGTAGCCTGTCTTTGAAAAAAAAAAAAAAAAAAAAAAAAAAAAAAAGACAGACAGTGCCTGAGGAACAACACATGAGGTCCTTTCTCCTCTGGCCTTCACATATATGTACACATACATACCTATACACATAAGAATACACACACACACACACACACACACACACACACACACACACACACACAGGAGCAGAGCAGAGACTATCTAGGCACCTGGGGCTGGAGATTTAGAGGGGTAGGGCTGGGGTTCTTCATGCTTCCAGTCTTGAATTCCCCCATGAAAAAGCCATACAACATCCTTATAAACACGACTTTACATCTCACATATGAGTTGAAGGTAAACTCAAAAGGCGCTGGTTGGGGTAAATTGTTTACCAGATATGGCTCCCTGGAGACTCACATGTAAAAAATGTCAAGATTATGTTGAATCTCGAGAAATGTCCCTTACATTTAGGTCACAGATGACTGGAGAAACACATGCAGCTTGATGACAGACAGCCGAGGAACGCTGCTGTGAGTACTTCATTAAATTATTGAGATTGCGGTTGGCCAGGAATGCTGGGAGGCCAGAGTGAACACTCCAGGTTGGAGCCTGAGGATCACTTGAGACAACCTCTTAGTGTCAGTGTGTGACAAGAGGGGAAGTCTCCCTGTCAGGATGTGGGTGGGGAGGCTGGGGTCTCTTCCTGGGAATGATAACACACTGCAAGTCCCGCCTTTCTCACACTGCCTCTTCCTTCCTCCCTCTGCAGAGCTTCCAGGTACATCCACTCCGTGTTATGGATGCTAACAGCCCACGTAATAGCCCCGCAAGAAGGATTTCAAATCTGCACATGACAGCTTTTGCAGGCACCACAAATCATTGAGTCTTGCAATCAAATGCAAAGGGGCCCAGATCATTGAAAGAGTTGGGATAATGGATGATAAAATGCAGTTTAATATGGACAAATGTGGAATAATAGGTATTGGAACAAACAATCAGAAGGAGGAACAGCTGCTAAATGAATTGATTTGCATTCCACTGACCAGGGAATAGAAATGGGCCTGAGCAGTAGCCAAGCAGCTGAGAGACAGTGAGAGGGAGTGGGCAGGAGGAAGGGAGGGAGGGAAGGAGGGAAGGAGAGGAAAGGGGAGAGAGGGAGAGAGAGGGAGGGAGAGGAGAGAGAGAGTGTGTGTGTGTGAGAGAGAGGGAAGGAAAGGGAAGGAGGGAGGAAGGGAGGGAAGGAGGGAAGGAGGGAGGGAGGGAGGGAGAAATCCAGAGGAGAGAGAATTTCAGGTGAGTCCTGGCCTTGCAGGTACCAAGTATTTCACAGAGAGGAACAGAATGGCTTTGGCCACCATGTCTCAGTCTCTTTTGCTAGAAGCTTCTTTATTCAGCCTCCAGATGTTCAGGCCTAGGGCCTGAGAGTGTTCTGTACTGAGAGGTACCCAAAGCTTTGACTTTTCTTTTCTCTAGCCTCATACTCTTGACAGAGAATCTTTGTGTCTTGTGGTGTGTGTGTGTGTGTGTGTGTGTGTGTGTGTGTGTGTGTGTGTGTATGCTCATGTATGAGTGAATGCATGTAAGGATGGAGGTCAGAGGTCACTTCGGGTATCTCTCCTTACTGTCCACTTTAAAACAATAATTTTTAAGTAACAAGTCTCTTATATAAACCTGAGACTTACTGATTGGACTAGATAAACTGGCTAATGAGCCCCAAAGATACGTCTGTCTGTCCTGGTTTCTGTCATGCTGGGATTACAAACTTATGCCAACGTATCAGGCTTTTTTAATGAGTATACTGGAGACTGAATTCAGATCCTCAGACACATTGTCAACTGAGCTATCTCTTTGCCTTACTCCTTTGTCTTTAAGTAGTATCTTTACTTTGGTGGTATCCTAAATGAGATACTGGCTTATCTCTTCCCTAGAAACAGGGCAGTGGATGTCCTGGTTAGTTTTTGTTTTTGTTTTTGTTTTGTTTTAAATCAACTTGATACAAGCTATAGTTATCTGGGAAGAGAAAATGCCTTGTTGATTAATGATTGGGTGAAAGGGCCCAGCTCAGTGGGGGTGGTACCATCCCTGGGCAGATGGCTCTGGATAGCACAGGAAAGAAGGCTGAGCAAGCCATAGGGAGCAAGCCAGTAAGCAACATTCCTCCACAGCCTCTGCTTCAGTTCCTGTGTCCAAGTTCCTGCCCTGACTTCTCTCAACCATGTATTGTAACCTCAGAGTTTTAAAGCAGAAATAAACCCCTTTCATCTCCAAGTTGTTTTTGGTCATGGTGTTTTATCACAACAACTGAAAACAAATTAATACAGTGGATCTCAAAGCTTTCTACATTTTAGTATCACCTGGATGTTAAAAAAAAAAAGTCCCAATGACCATACCCTAGGTCAGTTAGGTCAGGAGTGCTGTGTGTGTGAATGCACATATTTGCATGTGTATGTCCCAAGCATTAGTTTTACCTCTACAGGCCATTCCAATGTGTCACAAAGTCTGAGACTAGTTGTTGGATGTATCTATGCTCCTGGCCTCTTGTTAGTGTTTGAACATGAAATGTTTCCCACAGGCTCACATGTTTGAATACTTGGGAGGTTGTTGAAGATTTTTGATTCATGGCCTAATTAACAGAAGTGGATTTCTGGGGTCAAGCCTGCTGGGGTCATATCTTCCTCAGTTCCACTTGAGCTCTCTACTTCCTGGTTCATCAAGATTGAAAAGGTCACTCTGTGTCACTCCCTCCTCGCCACCCAGTGGATAGAACCATTCCAGCCACCATATCACCTCTACCATGGTGGACTGAGTCCCCTAAAACTGTGAGCCAAACTCTCTCTCTCTCTCTCTTGAGTTGTCTCCACCAGGCATTTCACAGTGGCAAGAAAAATAACTAGCATGCCTCCTGCCTGCTCTAATTGGGAGTACAATTTGTCTCAAATTTAATATGACTGAACAGACTTGATTACTGACTCCCCTCCACATCTGGTCCTCACAGTCTTCTCACTTCCAGTGCTCAAGTCCCAAATCTAAGCCTGATTCCAGTTATGTTATTTTATCTCATCATCTAATAGCATATTTCCAGCCCTAACTATAAAACAGCTGAACATCACCCTACCACCAAGTACAACACTAATCACTATACATCTTAGTCCATCTTTGAATATATTGACTTCTCTTTTCCTAGTTTCCAAATATATCTTAAAATGAAAAGGATGATGTCATACTCCTGCTTAAAATCCTCAATGACCCCATCTCACACAATGGAATTTGAGCTCTGTCTTTCTTGTCTGTACAGTGGGAACAATGCTCATGCCTATCTCTTAGGCTGTTACTGGGAATAAATGGGATGATGCCCGTGTTTGGGACCACCATGAGTTGTGGCACATCACCTTTATCATTATTTGTTTTACACTATTGTTACAGATAGTTTCAGGCCTTCATGACTTTGAAGAATCATTGTATTTTTGTCTTAATTGCAACCCTTCCCCACATGCTTGTAAAACTACTTTTCTGTGATGCTTTCCTGAGCACCCCCAGGGAGGTGATCTTTTCTTCTTTGGTTCATTTATTCCCTCTGTTAAAGCACACTCCACTGTACATTATTAGTTACTGACACTGCACTCTTCTACCATACAAAGTCATGTTATATACTTATTCGACCTTTACTATAGATCTGGTGCTGTTCTAACACTTGTATTGAATCACAATTCTCATGCTAGGTCTACAAAACAGGAGCCAATATCATTTTAATTTTATGAAATAAAAAAGGAGACACAGAAAGGTTAAGTGTGGCAAATCTGGGACTTGAGCCCAGGCATCTCAGCTTAAAACTGTGCTCTTAATCATAGAATCACATCCTTTGAATGTGTAGTGAGCCCTTAATGGACAGGACACTGTTTCACTTACTCCAGCACTCTCAAGATCTGGTAGAGTTTTTGAAGCATGGAAACTTGCAATCAAAACAATAGCATCTGGGGCTGGAGAGATGGCTCAGGGGTTAAGAGCACTGCTTGCTCTTCCAGAGGTCCTGAGTTCAATTCCCAGCAACCACATTGTGGCTTACAACCATCTGTAATGAAATCTAGTGCCCTCTTCTTCTCTGCAGGGATATATGCAGACAGAACACTGTATACATAATAAATAAATAAATAAAAACAAAAATAAAAACATAGTAACATAGTAAAAATGGCAGTCTTACCAAAAGCAATCTACAGATTCAACACAATCCCCATCAAATTACCAACACAATTCTTCACAGATCTGGAAAGAATAATACTCAACTTCATATGGAAAAACAAAAAACCCAGGATAGCCAAAAGAATCCTGTACAATAAAACAACCTCTGGAGGCATCATGATCCCTGACCTCAACCTCTACTATAGAGCTACCATAATAAAAACAGCTTGGTACTGGCATAAAAACCAACATGTGGACCAATGGAATTGAATCAAATACCCTGACATTAACCCACACACCTATGAACATATAATTTTTGACAAAGAAGCCAAAAATGTACAATGGAAAAAAGAAAGCATCTTCAACAAATGGTGCTGGCATAACTGGATGTCAATGTGTAGAAGGCTGCAAATAGATCCATATCTGTCACCGTGCACAAAACTTAAGTCCAAGTGGATCAAAGACCTCAACATAAATCCAGTTACTCTGAACCTGTTAGAAGAGAAAGTAGGAAGTACTCTTGAATGCATTGGCACTGGAGATCACTTTCTAAATATAACACTAGTAGCACAGACACTGAGAGAAACAATCAATCAATGGGACCTGTTGAAACTGAGAAGATTTGGTAGTGCAAAGGACACAGTCAACAAGACAAAGTGACAGCCTACAGAATGGGAAAAGGTATTCACCAACCCCACATCTGACAGAGGGCTGATATCCAGAATATATAAAGAACTCAAGAAATTAGACAACAAAATGCCCAACAGTCCAATTTAAAAATGGGCTATAGAACTAAACAGAGAATTCTCAACAGAGGAAGTTCAAATGGCTGAAAGACATTTAAGGAATTGCTCAACATCCCTAATTATCTGGGAAATGCAAATCAAAACAACTCTGAGAGACCACCTTACACCTGTTAGAATGGCTAAGATCAAAAACACAGAAGACAACTTATGCTGGAGAGGATGTGGAGCAAGGGAAACTCTCCTCCACTTCTGGTGGGAATGCAAGCTTGTACAGCCACTTTGGAAATCAATATGGTGCTTCCTTAGAAAATTGGGAATCAATCTCCCCCAAGACCCAGCTGTAGCACTCTTGGGCATATACCCAAGGAATGCTCAATAATATCACAAGGGCATTTGCTCAGCTATGTTCATATCAGCATTGTTTGTAATAGCAAGAACCTGGAAACAACCTAGATACCCTTCAACTGAAGAATGGATAAAGAAAATATGGTACATATACACAATGGAGTACTACTCAGCAGAGAAAAACCATGACATCATGAGGTTTGCAGGCAAATGGATGGATCTAGAAAAAATCATCCTGAGTGAGGTAACCCAGACTCAGAAGGACAAACATGGTATGTACTCACTCATAGGAGGATACTAGATGTAAAACAAAGATGACTAGACTGCTACACAACTCCAGGGAGGCTACCTAGAAAATGGGACCCTAGGAAAGACCCAGGGATCACCCAATGACAGAGAAATGGATGAGATCTACATGAACAACCTTGATGACAGTGGGAGTACTGAAGGGCAAGGTTTGAGGGAAAGAAAGCTTAGGGGAGCAGGAGATCCCAGCTGCATGAAGAACAGAAAGGGAGAACGAGGAATAACAGACCATGATAAATGAAGACCACATGAGAACAGGAATAGGCAGAGTGCTGGAGAGGTCCCCAGAAATCCACAATGATATATCCTCTGTAAACTGCTGGCAGTGGTGGAGGGAGGGCCTGATCTGACCTAGTCTGGTGATCAGATGACTAAACACCCTAACAGTCGAGCTGGAACTCTCATCCAATAACTGATGGAAGTGGATGCAGAGATCCTCAGCCAGGCCCCAGGTGGAGCTCCAGGTGTCCAATTGTTGAGAAAGAGGAGGGACTGTAAGAGCGTGAATTGTTGAGACCAAGATTGGAAAAGCACAGGGACAAATAGCCAAACTAGTAGAAACACATGAATTATGAACCAATGCCTGAGGAGCCCCCAGCTGAATCAGGCCCTCTGGATAAGTGAGACAATTGAATAGCTTGAACTGCTAGGGAGGCATCCAGGCTGTGGGACTGGGACCTGTCCTTAGTGCATGAGCTGGCTGTTTGGAACCTTGGGCTTATGTGGGGACACTTTGCTCAGCCTGGAAGGAGGGGACTAGACCTGCCTGTACGGAATCCACCAGGTTTAAATGAATCCCCAGGGGAGTCTTGGCCCTGGAGGAGATGGGAATGGAGGGGAGGGGATGGGGGGAAGGTGGAGGTGGGAGTGGGAGGGGGGAGGACAGGGGAACTCATGGCTGATATGTAAAATTAAAACACAAATAGAATAATAAAAAAAGAAAAACAAACAAAAAAACCAAACCAAACAAACAAAAAAACCAATAGCATCCATTTACCACCTGCTGTAGAAAATCACTGTGCTGAACTCTTTACAAACCATGAAATGATAACAGAGAGGCTACAGTCCAGTCCAGGGTCATCTGATTCCAAGGGCCATTCTCTCCCATGGCATCCCTATATCTCCAGTAATCTTTGATTGAATGGATGACTATATCATAGAAAGCCATGTTTGGAAATAGCATAGGTATGAGTGGGTAATCTACATGCCCTTATTTCTACTTTGAGAGAATTACACTTTGAAGTAGTAATGAAGTCAATGACACATGAGGAAATGATGTTATAGGAAGGAGACTATGGGCTCTGTGCTGGAAATCTCCCCATCACATGTGGCCCAATGAGTGCCAGAGACAGTGTTCAGCACATAGGCCGGTACATTCAGTGAGTGCACCCTCAGCAATTCTCACCTTCTGTATACTTCTTGATGCTCAGGGAGTATGCTCACCTTCCTGCCTCTCATTTTTTCCTGCCTGCCTGCCTCTCTGAAGCATTTTTCTCTCCTTTTCTGCTCTTCCAATTCTCTCTTCTTTCCTTCCTTCTTCTTTTAAATTACTGTAAAGTTATTCATTTTAAATTGCTAAAACTTATATGTTCTATAAGAAGTTTTGAAATATATATTGTATAATGTCTAAACCTATCTAACATTTTCCTGAATTCACAGATTTTTTTTTGTTATGAGACTACTTAAAAATCTCTTCTCAGAAATGTTCTAGACTGTAGAACAAGTTATTAATTACCATCACCATGTTCTACCACAGATCTCTTGAATAATCTTTGTAAGACTGAACATTTACATCCTTGGCCAACATCCCTTCAATCCTCTGCTCATTCCTAGCCTCTGATAACAGTATTTTGCTCTCCACTTCTATGAAACTAACTTTTATAGATTCCACATGTAGGTGAGATCATTGGGCATCTGCCTATCTGTCGATCTTACCTCATTTAACACAAGTTCTATTCTAGTGTGCTTTCTGTTGCTCTGGTAAACATTTATGACCACTGGGCAATGGTGGCACACACCTTTAATCCCAGCACTCTGGAGGTAGAGGCAGGTGGATCTCTGAGTTTGAGCTAGCTTGGTGTACAGAGCTAGTTCCAGGACAGTCAGTACTACACAAAGGAACTTTGTCTTGAAAAATCAACCAACCAACCAACCAACCAAACAACCAAAACATTTTTTACCTAAACTTATGGGAGAAAAGGTTTTGTTTCAGATTATACTTCCAGGTCATAGTTCATCATTGAGGAAGCCAGGCTAGGAGCTTAAGCAGGAACTGAAGCAGAAGCCATGGATGAATGTTGCTTAATGACTTGCTCTCAGGTCCTCTCTGTCCTATTCTCTGCTATCTCTCTTATACATCCGAGGACCGCCTAGGGATAGTGCTACCCATAGTGAGTTGGGACCTTTCACATCAATCATCAGTCAAGATAATCCCTCATAGACATAGCCATAGGCCATGTGTGCTCAAGGCAATTGTTCAACAAAGGGACCCTTTTCCAAGAAGGCTCTAGGTCATGTCAAGCTGATGAACCAGTACAACATCTTCCGGGATCATCCATATTGTTACACATGAAAGAATTTCCTTATTTTTGAGCTGGAGTGTGTGTGTGTGTGTGTGTGTGTGTCTGTGTGTGTGTGTGTGTTCGTGTAGTGTATTTCTCTCTCTCTCTCTCTTTTCTTTTTTTTCTTTCTTTCTTTTTTTTTTTTTTTTTTTTTTTTGGTTTTTTGAGACAGGGTTTCTCTGTGTAGCTTTGCGCCTTTCCTGGAACTCACTTGGTAGCCCATGCTGGCCTTGAACTCACAGAGATCCACCTGCCTCTGCCTCCCAAGTACTGGGATTAAAGGCATGGGCCACCAATGCCCGGCCTTTGTCTCTCTCTTTTTATGTGTGTATGTCTTGTAGTTTATACATCCTTCTGTTGATAGACACTTGAATTGATTAGATATCTTGGTTATTATAAATACTGCTTCAGTTAATGTGAGGATACAGATGTCTCTTTGATACATTAATTGAATATGACAGTTACATTTCAATTTTCTTTAAAAAAAGATTTATTTATTTATTATGTATACCATGTTCTGCCTGCATGTATGTTTACAGGCCAGAAGAGGGTACCAGATCTCATTACAGATAGCTGTGAGCCACTGTGTGGTTGCTGGGAATTGAACTCAGGACCTCTGGAAGTGCAGCTAGTATTCTTAACCTCTGAGCCATCTCTCCAGCCCCCCATTTCAGTTTTCTAAGGAATTTCTATACTATTTTCCACAATGACTATATTAATTTGCAATCTCACCAATAGTATTCCATGCTTCCCTTTCCTCCATATCTTAAGCAATACCTTTTACCTTTCATTGTTTGAGGATAGCCATTATAATAGGTTGGTTTTAATTTGCATCTCTTTGATGATTGGTGATGCTCAGTGTTTCTCATATATCATTTGGACATTTATGTTTTCTTTTGAGAAACATCTAGTCAGGTGCTTTGGTCATTTTTAAATGGATTACTTCTATTCCTAGTATTAAGTTCCTTATGTACTATAGGTATCAACCTCTGCCTTAGTATGGCTAATATTGCTGTGATGAAACATCATGACCAAAAGACTCTTGGGTAGGAAAGGGTTTATTTGTCTTTTATATCCTGAATCTCAGTGTATTGAGGGAAGCCCAGGAACTTAAATGGAGTGGGAACTTGGAGACAAGAACTGTTGCAGAGCCATGGAGGAGCACTGATTACTGGCTTGCTCCTCATGGCTTGCTTTCTTATAGCACCCAGGAACCCCAGCCCAGAAGTGCCACCACCTACAATGGACTGGGCCCTCCCACATCAGTCACAAATTAAGAAAATGCTTTACAGACTTACATATGGCCTGATCTTATGGGGGCATTTTCTCAATTGAGGTTTCCTCCTCTCAGATGACTGACTCTAGCTTGGGTAAAGTTGACATTAAAAACTAGTTGGCACAACTTCTTTTCATAGATAACAGTAGATTGTCAATGATCAGTTATCCTGTTGGTTGCTTCTGTGGCTTTGTAGAGGGCTTTGATGATAACAGCTGCTTTTCCTCTATTCTTGCTTGTATTGACTGTATCTGTAGATTTGTGTCTAAAAAAGCATTGTCCATACCAATAGCTTGAAACTTGTCCTCTTTGTTTTCTCCTAGTAGTTTTACAGTTCCAGGTTTCCTGTTTGAATCTTTAGTATATTTGGAGTTGATCTTTGAGTGGGATGTGAACAATTCTTTCATTCTTCTGCATGTGGATATCAAGTTGACCTAGGACCATCTATGGAAGAGACTATCTTCCTCCAGGGTGAGTTCTTGGCACTTTCAGCACCCTGCCTTTCCTGTTGGCCTTAGCCTCTTTGAGATGTTGCTAAGGGAAGAGTTCCCAACCAAGAGTAATGTGTAGCAACAAAATGTGACTTTAAAAACATGATCTAAAAGTATGTGTACATCTGTTCCTTTTATCCTCGAGGAACAGTTTAGCAAACTATCTGATCTTGATTTCATTGTGTGTGGGTAAGTATACAGTGGCTGTATCACATTAGAGCTGGACTTTCCATCACTTATGTGTGACATCCACACAGGCAAATGACACACTCTGCACCTGTCTTCTTAGTTGTAAGGCTGGGATATATACACATATATAT
Source organism: Onychomys torridus (assembly GCF_903995425.1). NCBI lineage: Eukaryota > Metazoa > Chordata > Mammalia > Rodentia > Cricetidae > Onychomys > Onychomys torridus. Next base: position 81,799,162 of record NC_050450.1, on the reverse strand, counting down.
TTCAGTCTATTGTACAGAACAAACCCATGTAGTTCTACTTTGTCTGTACTCCCATTCTTTGGTGATATAGTCTGTGATTCCCTAACCAGTGCATATTCTTCTTCAGTGGCATGGCTTGTCTGGCCATTTCTTAGCATGTATTGCCTCAGGGACTTTTGCACCAGCTCTTCTGTGCTTTCAAATATGTAACCCTCAGATACCTATGGCTCAGCTCTTTGAGTTTCAGCTCTCAAAAGTACTTTCCTGACACCTTTATTTTTGCTGTTAGTGTTACCCTTCACTTTGCTTTTTAAAATTTACACAGTAACTACCATCTCCTTGCATGCCAGATATTGCTTTTATTTATTATTTATGTCATTTTCTACTGCTAGAATGTAAGCTACAGGAGGTCCAAGCCATTTGATTGATTACACTGTGGTATCTCAGGTAGAGGCTACCATACAGAAGGCATGTCATAAATATCTGCTGAATGAATAAATCCATAAATAAGTCAATGCATGCATGCATGCATGATTAAAATCATTCAATTCAGTGTTTTGCATATTGTAGGCACACAATTAAACCCGGCTATTATTATGGGAAGTTGGCTATCCCTGGAGCTACTTCCTCTTGGAGTAATAAATAATATAAACCCTTCAGTTTCATTATTTTCAATAGTGATCACCTGCAGGATGCCATCCCCCCATTACCATGTTTTCCTCAGTCATGTGTGAGAATTCCCCCTACTCAAAGGACCATGTGACCAGTCACTTCTGTTCTCCAGCTCAGATCTGCAGTGGTATCAAGTACCTGAAGTCATGTGGAGGTGTCCTCTGCTGTGTCTCAATAGCTGTTGTCTTTACATCAAGCAGGTTGGTTTTTACCACCATAACAGCCCCAGAAGATGCTGCCCTTGCTGATGTCATTCTTCTGACTGCTGTCCCTGATGCTCTCCTCAAGGACACAGAAAATATCCCCCCTCCCTTGTCCTCCATTCTTTTCCTGTACCTTGTAGTGAAACAGCCTGCACTCAGCCTCTCAAATCACTTAGCACCAGTACCTGACAAAGGGATGCTGTCTTGCTCTCCATTTTTTTTTTTTTCAGCTTTATTTGTATAGACGTTGGAACAATCACCATAACTGAGCCATTGAACATAATCTTCACTTCACATTGTCCTTGTTCCTTTCTTTTCTTTTGGTGCTGGTGGGCATTTTGGGACATGAGAAGATTTAATATCTATTCTGGTGGTAAAATTTAAAATTAATTTTATTAATTGATAATTTCCTGCAATGTATTTTGATCATAGTCACTCCATAAATTTTAAAGACACAATGCAGAATTGATCATTAGAGCCACACTGCTGTACATTAAATTTCCTAAACTTTTCTACATGAAAGTGAGATCGAGCAATATTTGTCCTTCTGCACTTAGCTTGTTTTACTTCGCATACCGCTCTACAGATTCACCTGTACTGTCACAAGTGGCAAGATTTTCTTACTTTTTTTTTTTGTTTGTTTTTTTCGAGACAGGGTTTCTCTGTGTAGCTTTGCACCTTTCCTGGATCTCACTTGGTAACCCAGGCTGGCCTCGAACTCACAGAGATCCGCCTGGCTCTTCCTCCCGAGTGCTGGGATTAATGGCGTGCGCCACCAGGGCCCAGCTGATTTTCTTAGTTTTTAAATACATTTTAATTTCAGCTTTTGAAGCTCAAGGACGATTTTTAACATTAAAATTTTTCATTATTCGTATATGTGGGTACCTGTGTGTGGGAGGTTGTGCATTTGAGTGCAGTGTCTGGGGAGGCCAGAAGAGGGCACTGTAGCTCCTGGAGCTGGAGGGCATCACAGCTCCTAGTGGTGAGTTACCTGCCAAGTGTGTTGAGAACTGAACTTGGGTCCTCTGAAGGAGCAGTGTGTGCTCTTACCTGCTGGTCATTTCTTCTGTCCTGAGATTTCCCTTTGTTTTGTTTTGAGACAGGATCTCACTATGCAGCTCTGACTGGTCTAAAACTTAATGTATAGACCAGGCTAGTCTCAAATTATGGCCATCTGCCTGCCTCTGCTTCCCCAGTTGAATTGAAGGCATGTGCCACCACATCTGGTCTTATTTTTTAAAAATGTATCTGAGGCTTTTCATTTAAGAACAAAATGATGAGTGATGGGCTCACGATAAACAGCATCACTGAACTTCATCTCTCCTCCCCCTTTTTGTGCTCCAGATCCCTCCACAGTAAAGGAACTTAACCCCAAAGTCGTGGTGGCTCCAGATTCTCTTTGTCTACCTCTTTTCCCTGGCTTCAGCTCACCTGATAACCAGGCAGGGCTGGTGCCTCAGTTTGAATGCATGGGAGAGCCTAGAACAATGAGAGAAACAGAGGGGAAAGCCTCACCCTCAGGAAAAGGGACTGAAAAGCAGAGCATGATGAAATGGGGGCTCCCATAGCTTGGGGCTCAGGAAGGGGGCCCTGGGAGCAGAGGAAAGGATACAGGGATCCTGGGAAAGGAGACCCTGCAGCCCCATACTCTTCTCTTTAGGAATAGTAAATGCTTGATCGCTTGCCCTTCTGGCACCGATTACAGAACCACACTTGGACCACATCCTCCTCCAGCCCAAGCTGCTTGGCGATGATGATGTGCTGCAGGGTGGGATTTGGCACCACAGAAACACACAGCGTTTGATGCTCATCCGTTTTCTCTTGCAGGCCTGCACCAGGGTCTCCGCTTTGCCTATTTTCCTGAAGATTCTCAGTGTTGTCGGCTTCCTCCACCCACTTCTCCAGCAGGGGCTGCAGCTTACACATGTTCTTGAAGCTGAGCTGCAGGGCCTCAGGGTGGCAGATGGCGGTCTGGCTGAACACCTTTACAAAGAGAACGCCCAGGGTGAGCCCCACATCGATCTGGGTGCACCCCAAGCTTCTGCAGCTTGGGAAGCTGCTCTAGTTCCTTCTGCAGGGCTTTCATGTCCTGAGATTCTTCGGGACTTGGTTCCACCTTCTCCCCCTTCTTCATGGCACTGAGCTGGACAGTGCAGGGTCTAGGGGAGGCCCGCTCTGTCTGAGTTGCTTCTGCCTGGCTCTCAAGCTGCAAAGTCTCCAGGCCAACTTGGGGCACTAGGGGCTGTTCAACCTGAGGGTCACAGAATGCCTTCTTTCCACAGAACTCATGTGGCGGGGGACAGGGGGAGATCCCTGACACTTCTGGGCCTGGTCCAATCCCTGGTCTGATTCCAGGCCCACCTGGAGGCTCTTGGAAGCTTAGCCAGGTCCAAAGGTTCACCCAGCTCAGCTCTGGCCCTCCTGACCCATCACCCCCACCTGGTAGGGGTGAGAAGGCAAAGTAAGCCAGGTGTCCAGCTATGGGGAAGGTGGGCACCCCAAGCCAGGGGCCTGGCCGAAGGAGGGCTCACCTAGGAACTGCTTCACGTCTCCCTGGCCCTAATTTTTAAAGGCTAAATAATATCCCTCTTCTCATTTTCACACACACACACACACACACACACACACACACACACACACACACACAATCCACTCATGCATTGATAGAAATTTAGGCTGTTTAAATGTCTTTGGTATTGCTAATATTTCTGCAGTGAGCAAAGGTACGATGGAAATTTCATTCCTTTGAGTATATTCCTGGAAGAGAATTTTCTTATCATAAGGCAGTTCTCCTTAGAATGTCTTAGGAACCTCTATATTATTTTCCAATTTCCTCCCTCTTCTCGCAGCCAGCGGCATGTGTAGTCCTGACCCTAACACGTTATGTAAATGCCTGTGTGCCAGCAGGTGTTTTCTGGTTCCTTACTACAGTTTTTGCTTAGCTTCAGCTAAGACATCTTGCTTGAACGTAGGAAAACAAAGCCGTTCATCATTTAGAAAAAGCATTATAGAAGGAGCAGATGACTTAATTTACTGCACACTGGCTGACTCCTGTTCTTTCGGAAGGTCCAGTTCTGCATCACAAGGCTACTGGCACCCCCCAACAGATGGCCCATAGCGACAGAGCATCGCTAATCTTGTCACAGCGAAATCGATTCAATGAAAAACTCCCCGCAGCAGCTGTATACACCAGTTTCCTTCCCACATGGGGATCAGTCCCTTCATGAGACATTGCGTCTGTTTGTATTTATCGGTTAACAGTTGTCGGGTGAAGAGAAGGTGACTGTTATTAGTATTAATTACAACCACTTGCGTTTATCTAGTGCTTCATGCTTTTCAATAACGCTTTCACAGATGTTCCCTCATTTGATTCTTGCAGCATCCCCATGAGGCAGTCATCAGAGTTAAGGCAAAGACCCCAGGAAGGCATGCAAGGTGGTTTCTTCCCTTCTTTCCAATGCCTCAACATGAATATTCATCAAAGCTATGGACAGGGTCTGGTCTTTGGGTGGTGTGCTTAGAGGCTACTTGATGCAGCTGTTTGTTTTTTTTTTCTTTTCTTTTTTTTTCAGAGTTTCTCTGTAGTTTTGTGCCTGTCCTGGATCTTGCTCTGTAGACCAGGCTGTCCTTGAACTCACAGAGATCAGCCCTCCTCCCGAGTGCTGGGGTTAAAGGGTCTGGACTTTGGGTGGTGTGCTTGGATGCTACTTGATGCTATGGGGGGAACCAACTCTGCTAACCAGAGAGTGTCCTTGGAGGGATTGTGAGTGCCCTTGTGAAGGCAGCACTCTTAGCTGGACTGAAGCAGTGGCTCCCCGGTAGCTCTTTCTGCTTCTGTCCTTGCCTTCTTTCCATTTGTCCTCAATACATCAGTCAGGGCTGATGGTCTAAAACATTTCAGATTGATTCTTGCAACATCTAGAATCTTCTCAAAGCTCTTTGGCCTACTCAGGGTGAAAGAACCATGGCGTAAGGCCTCCCATGGACTGGTCCCACAGTCTTCTCTAGCTCTGCTCCCTGCTTCTACTGGTTCATTCTCTGGCCACATTGGCCTCCTTGGTGGTCCATGAATATCGCACATGCCCCGACTTAGGCCATCTGCTTCCTCCATTTGTCTGGTTCTCACCCCAGTTTCCACTTGCTTCACTCTTTTGCTGACTTCTCACCTTCCCAACGAAGCCTGTCTCAGTTACTCAGCATCTCCCTCTCTCTTCCTTCCTCATCCTTCTTACTCTTTCCATACACTTTGGTCAATACCACTTGCCTCTACATGTATACTGTATGCATTAGATTCTTAGGGCTGCCATTACCAAATTACCATAAGCTGATTTGATGACCCAGCACATTGGAAATTACTCTCATAGTTCTGAAGGTCTTCCCAAAAATATGTTAAAGAAACAATGGAAGTGTGGGCAAGACTGGTCCCTTCCAGAGAATAACAGTCCCACATCTGGTCCTAGTATCTATTGGTTACTGATAACCCTTGCCCTAAATTCTGTCTGTCTGTCTTTCTCTCTCTCGCTCTCACACACACATACACACTCAATTTCCTTTATCTTAAAAATATACAGGTATTAGATGGGTCCACCCTAACTCACTGTAACTTGATAGAGCATATCTGTACATACTTTGCTTCCAAGTAAGAGCACACTCACATGTACTGGGTTCAGGAATTGATATGTCTTTTTAGAGGATACAGTTTAACTCACAACATTATATATTTATTATATTTCCTTTTCTTGCTTGAGACCCTTTGTTAAATAAGCTCTGTGAAGACTGGGGCTTTGACTATGCACTAGTTGAATCCTAGGATACTCAACTGTTTCCTTCCCTCAAATTCTCCATACATTAAGTATTATTTATATTCCAAAAGTATAGCTAATAATAGTTTATTTTAAACTAGTCCCCATATTTGGGAACTGGCTAAAAAAGCATACATACATATATGTCAGTCATTTTTCTACTGTCTTACCAGAAGGATCCTACTGTGACAAATTAGTCTATCCAACTTTCTAGCTTACATACAATTTCCATTTCCATAGGGGCTTCAGCAGCCTAGAGAAGCTTATGTCACTTAGCTATGTCATCTCCACTAGAATCCCTTCTTTCTGTGGTCCTCCAGGTCATTGTCCCCACCTGTGACCACTCATCCTATCCAGTGTCTCACTTTTCTCTTGTTATTTTGCCACGATGTCCCCAGTCCTTCCCCAGAATAACTTAAAGGGGGACAGAGCCAAGGTACACTGATTATATTCTTCAACAGCTCTCCGCCCTGCCAGAGACTCACTTCCTTCAACATGGTCACGCCTTCTGCAGTCCCACCATCTTCTAACCATCTATTCAAATGTTGAATCCAGCAATGGCTTAAACTGTGGATTAGGTCAGAGCTCCTATGATTTAATCATCCCTGGACCTGTTCTTGAAAGCACAGTCAGAGGTGTGTTTCACAAATCTAGGTATTTCTCTATCCAATCTAGTTGACAAGATTAAATATCATAGTGTTTATGGTTAAAAGAGGGAATGTCCAATTGTTCTGAACTAAGCATTTTTTTTTTTTTTTTTTTGGTCAGAGCTGAGGACCGAACCCAGGGCCTTGTGCTTGCTAGGCAAGTGCTCTACCACTGAGCTAAATCCCCAGTCCCGAATTAAGCATTTTCTAGACACTGTACACAAGAGATTGGATGATGACAGGCATCTTTTCTTTGTTCACTAGTTTTGGTGATTGCATCTTAAATAACTATAACCAGGAAGGGATGCCATTTGGAATATCATTGTCATTGAAAGAAAAGTGGACAGACCCCTTGTAGATCTAATCGCCAGTAATGAAGTGAGCAAGCCCCTGAGATACTACTGTCTCAGTCTCTTTGCTCATAAAGTTGGGACAAACCCCCTTCTCAATAGAGTTGTGAGGATTAGATGAAAGAATATATTTTGGAAAAACAAACACCCTGAGCCATTTTCTAAGTACCCCTATGTGTTTCTCTAGAGATAATCTTGCATCAGCCTTTTATTTTGAGGTCCCTCTCTCCTTAATGAGGTGTGGATGAACAGGGGTTGTGGGGAGGCAGAGTATGAGCTCTCAAGGAAATACTCAGGAAACTGGGCTTTCTGCCATTAAAAAAAGCAAGTCTTTATAGTGACCTAATTAGAGTTTTTAAAATTCAATTTGGACAGTCAGCAAGCTAGGCTCCTTTCCAGGAGGAATAAGGAGACAGTACATGACCTAACTGATGCTGGGCTGCTTGCCATCCCAAACAACTAAAGTGGTTGTATCAGCTTCTTTTAGGACTGCCTGGACACTGACATGGGTAAGGATGTCTGTCTTTTAGGGCCTCACTGATGTTGTGGAAAGAGAATGGTTCAATACCTAAAGGTCATACTTCTTTAGGAAGGCAGATCACGAAGTATGGTTTTCACCAGGCTAGGGTAAAAGTAACTCTTTTCAACTGTTTTCTGGAAGTTTGTGGAGTATACTTGAAAGAACATCCCTCTGCCCATCCATCCATCCATCCATCCATCCATCCATCCATCCATCCATCCATCCTTCAACTCATCTATCTGACACGGAGTGTGTATTCCCACCAAATACCAGAGGTTCAATACTAAATACAACAGAATCAATATGTTGAAGGAGCCCAGTTTCATCCAAATGCAAATAATCAACGGTTATGAGTTTGAGGAATTAAGCCAAAAGACTCAAATTTGAATGTTGACTTTGTGGTCCTGGATAAACTACTGATCTTTAACCAAAACTTTTATCTGTAAGACATGACTGGACTAGATTCAACTCTCAGACTTCTTCTAAACATGCTAAGATTCCATGCCTTAGTACATTTTGCCTAAAATAAGTTCATCAGAGAGGTAATATAATAATCTTGTTGGTTGGCTTTTCCTGAAAAACCAATCTTTCACCTTTGGGGGCAGATTTGTCCTCCCCAAGCAAGCTTGTCAAATTTCTTTTCATTCATACCTTTCATGACTATTCTTGTCTGCATTAGGATTCTTAAGAGGGTCTCATGTTCTCAACTCTATCTATCTCATTTCATCAAGCCTTAACTTCCTTTCCTTGCTCCTTAAGTCTGTCACAGTCTCTGTTGCTACATGGCTTCCATCTGGACCACTGTGCCTTTCCATGTCTTTTACCCAGACAGACTTACACATCAGGTGGCAGCTGACTCCCTTTTCCAGTGACATTTTCTCTTACCTCTCAGGGTGGGGCCTGGTTCTTTGCTTAGAGACACACAAATGATGTTTCTTCCCTCTAGGTCAGGGGTTTTCAGCCTTCCTAATGTTGCAACTCTTTAATACTGAAGCTCATGGTATGGTGACCCAACCGCAAAGTCAGTTTTGTTGTTACTTCATAGCTATGATGCTACTATGGCTCTGAATTGTAATGCAAATGTCTGTGTTTTCTGATGGCCTTCGGTGACCCCTGTGAAAGGGTTAGCAGACCCACAAAGGGGTTGCAACCCACAGGTTGAGAACCACTGCTTTAGAGCATATGTTCTTTCTCAAACCTAACCAAGGTCTTGGTTTACCACCAACTGCTCTATCAGCCTACCAAATACATAGAACAGTAATTATCTCGCTGATTAATTATTGTATTAAGACTACACCTTTCCCATAGACGGTACCACCACTGACTCTATGGGCTTTCCTCAAGTGGCTAAGGGGAAAACTCCCATGAGCCAAAACGGATGTAACAGGTTCTCTGCCACTGCCCAAGGTGGGGGATGTTTCCCAGCTAGAGAGGTAGTGGGTTAAGATGAAAATAGCAGCTGGAATTTTTGTTAAAGCTCAGTAAAAAGTGTGGTAAGCAGAGTCTGGGAGCCTGGGTGATGAACACCCCAGTCTGCCAGACAGTCCTGGTTGAGGTTATGGCTCCATCAGTGTCTCTTTCCCAGGTCCCAATTTCTCCATCCCTGAGGACCAAGGCATCTTTACCACAGAGCTGCTGGAAGAGGAGATGGAGTTGTATGAGCCCTCTCACTGGCTGATATAGGGCCTGGCATCTACTCCACGGTCCCTAAAGGGGAGCTGCTGCCAGTGAGTGAATTACACACTTTGCTATAGTTCTGTACTCACTAAAGAGGGATCCATCTGTTATCATATGATTCCTGACTGGATTCATTTGTCAGAAATGGTCCCTTGTGTGACTGTTTCTTCTCTGCGGCCTCAAGCTTTGACCCGTCTCTTGCTGCTCACAGCATACCAAATCCATCAGCAATTACAGTTGGTTCTCTCTTCTGGATGTACCCAGAACCTAACTGCTTCTGTCCCCGTCACAGCTACTGTCCTGGCCTCGGCTGCCTGGATCTGCTACCCAGATGGCTGCAGTGCTCTTCTCTCTGACCTTTCTGCCTGAGCCTTTCTTTCCTCTGGCCTATCAGCACAAAAACTAGTCTGAGCCAGCTAACGTCTAAATTGGATGGCACCACTCTCTGAATTGAACCTCTGGTGGCTTTTATCACACTAAGAACAAAGCTCAAATCCAGGTCCCATCTGCTCAAACCTTCAGAGTCTGTACTAGCAAACTTTTCTGATCACACTCATGTCCCCCCTAAACACATGAGATCTAGATGCAACTTGCAGGCATCAGGCTTGCTTCTGCCTGAGGGTTTGACGCCCCTTACCAAGAAACCTGCAAACTGGCCTCCTCGTTCCTGGCAAAAATGCATAATGCGAAAGGTCAGTAGGTCTTTATTCACTTGCCGCATTCTCAGCAAGGTCTTCCCTGGCTGCTGTGTTCAATGGTATAATTCCCAGTAAACATACCCAATGACTGTATCTTCAAAGAATTAACATGCCAGTTATTTACTGAATACTTGAAGAATGAATGAATGAATGAATGAATGGGCATCACACTTCTCAGACAGTAATACCTTCTGTGTACAAATGTTCTCACATTTATGATGGTTCAAGGCACAACTTTTTGAGTTCATGATGTCATAGACGTGCACACAAGCAACCATTCTTCTTATCACTTTCAGTACAGTGCAAACAAATTTCCTGAGATATTCTGTGATCTATAGTTATTGGGTTGATTTTGACTAAATGGGCTAACATAAGTGTTCTGAGCCTGTTTAAGGTAGGTCAACATAGGTGATGATGTTCAGTAGGTTAAGGGTAGGAAATGAAAGGCATTTTCAACTCACAAGATTTTCAACTGATAATGAACTTATCAGGATGAAATCCTATTGTAATTCCATATTCATACCTACAGATAGTTAGGAATTGTCTGGATTATGGGGTTTACATCATCCAGGCTCTCCAAGCTTTCTGTTTACAAGGGAATCTGTTGGGCTGCAGATTCACAGAGTCCACCTGTGAGCTTAGATATCCTTTATATCTGCTCAAGCTTTAGGCATTGTGACATATTTGCATTATTGTAGAGCATGAGTCAGACACATGGGATAAACATTCAGTCTCCCACTTCCTGAAGGTGAATTAGCTCCCCCAGTCACCAGACTTAGTTTTGGTTTCATACAGAAGAAATGTACTTCGATGAATGTAAATAGTCAAGACTGTTAGGAAAGCAGTGCAAGTTGCTACTGTCTATCTTGGCCACTAGGTGTTATGCCTGCTGGGCCAAAAAGTAGATAAATATGCATGGTAGTTTGAATGAGAATGCCCCCATAGGCTCATATGTTTAAATACTTGGTTCACACTTGGTGGAACTGTTTGTGAAGGATTGGAGCTGTGGCCTTGTTGGAGGTGGTGTGTCACTGGGCGTGGACTTTGAGGTTTCAAGAGACTCACACCATTCCTGGTGTTTGTTTGTTTTTCTCTCTCTCTCTGCCTCCTGCCTGTAGATCAAGATGTGACCTCTCAGCAACTTCTCCAAGCCATGCCTGCCTGCCATGATGGTCATGGACTCACTTTCTGTTACAGAAAGCCCCAACAAAATCTTCCTTGTATAAGATGCCTTGGTTATGGTGTCTCCTCATAGCAATAGAAAAGTAACTAAGACAATGTGTTTCTCATGTTCTTGTCCTTAACTGGAAAAATATACTGCCTTTATTTATTTGTTTGTTTGTTTGTTTGTTTATTTATTGACACTGGGGAAACTATACCATGTTAATTGCCACAGACATACAATGCCAGGGAAACAAACAAAAAAACAAAAACAAAAAACAAAAAACATCATGAGTTACTTAAAATCCTTTTCACTGTAGAATCTGCTCTGCTGCCTCCTCTTGGAGAGCTGACCTCTGTGGCTCTTACTTCATACATTTTCTGGCCTCGCTTCAGATCGTGTAAATCTTTCACCTTTTACACTGCCTTTTGGAAGAGTGGATAGTCAGATATGAGGTTGTACCCCCATTCTGGTTTGGAGTGTAGTGTTTTGGCATTGGTGGGACACCTCAAAGGAGTTCTGGGGAAAAGGACATGGGTGGTGCTGGTACCAGGAGAGCTCATCAGGCTTCTTCATGTTGAGATACATGTTGGTCAAAAAGGATGAACTGCTTGGTGTGATGAAGACACTCTCTAAATTAAGACACTCATGGAAGCATGCAGAGCAGACCCAGGAAAGAGCTGAGGGTATAGATGAGCAAAAGATGGCATCAGTAAAGATGGATCCCCAATCACTCTCTCTCTATGCTGTTTTATTTCCAATTTCCTTCTTAAATTTTATGTGTATGGGTATTTTGACAGTATGCATTTCTGTGCACCATGTTTGTGCCCAGTCTGCAGAGGTCAGAGGGCACCATCAGATCCCCTAGGAGTTATAGATGGTTGTGAGCCAACATGTGGCTTTGGGGAATCGAATCCAGGTCTTCTGGAAGAGCAGCAGTCCTCTTAACCATTTGGCCATCTCTCCAGAACCTCTTTCCATATTATTTCAAGTTCTCCCCACCAGAGTATAGAGAACATTGGTTCTTAAACAAAATACTTCTCCATGGGAGAATAGATGGGAGGGGCGGGAGGAACACTGAGCATCACAATAAGGCAGGGAAGAACAGGACAGCAAATGTTGGCTTGCTGGCTTGAGGGCATGTGTCTGGTAGGGCACAGGAAGAACAGACCATAGAAAAATCTAGACTTACATAAAATTCCCAGTATCAGTAAACAATGTGTGAGAGTGAGTGGTCATGTAGATTTGCTGCTGTTTTCTCATCTTTCTTTTGACAAACAAAAGGTAGAAACTGATGGCTGTCCACAGAATGAGTGTGTTGTCCTTAGGCATGATGAGAGTGGAGTCTCTCAGGAAATTGAGTACATTATCAAAAACAGTAACTTAGTAACTCTAAGGACAGAGTCCATTCATTCAAGTGCTCATTTGTTTATTCATTCAATATACACACTCACTTACTCATTTTCTCATCTATCAACTGTCTTTGGAAGCAATTACTATGTATCATGCACATGCCGTGATTGTAGAAGTCAACAGGATGACCAAGATCCTTGATCTCATAAAGCTTGAATTGTACTGGGGAAGACAGATAATAATCTAATAAATAAAGGTTAGAGGAGATAATTTTAGACAGTGATGAGTTTTATGGAGGTAATGAGATCAGCAAGTAATGCAGCATTTTAGAGGACAGAGTTCCAGCTTGCTTTGGATGGACCTCTCTGGAAAAGGATGTTAGGATTTGAGACTTGAACTGCAGGAGGGCTCAGCAGCATAAAGGTGATGGTTTACAACTATTAAAATGCCTTAACACCACCTGGGAGCTTTCAATCAATACTGATGGTGGACTCCATCTCCTGAGGTTGTAATTTACTCCATTTAGTGATAAAGTCTAAGATTATTCTGAAATGCACTCAGAGTTGCAAACCACCAGAATTTGCAAGAGCCTAGAAGAAGCTACTAGATAAGGCTGTGTTTGCAGAGAACCAATGGTAGGAAAAAGCTCAGTTTGGTCCCAAAGAAGAAAGAAAGTGGATGTGGCTGCAAGGGAATAGCTAAAGCAAACAGATTTTTGGAGGAGGTGGAGATAGTACTGACTGTGGTGAGCTGTAAGATTGAATGGAGTATAAGCAAAGGCTTAGGGCTGCATGCAGAGGCATTGTCTCAGCAGCAGTGGGTGGCATGGAGAATCCCCTCCCCCAATCTATTCCAATTCTTCCATGTCATCTCATTGCAAACTAATCTCAATTGCAGAATTCTTCTGGTGATCAGCTGCCTGTTTTCCTGGGGTGATCAATCTCCGAAAAGTTTCCAAACTGTGTTAAAACTGCCAGTGTCTCAGCAAACAGCACAGAGAGTGCTTTCCAGGGAGAGAAGTTCAATAATTCAAATGAGCCAGCACCAAGGAACTGGAGGGCGGTTTGATCTAGTTTAGAAGCTGACATTTTCTTAGCAGAAAAATGCAATATCCATAATACATTATTTTGTGCCCAATGAAGTCAACTAGAACAGAATTGTCTCAGGAGAGACCAAGATCAGATTGCCAGGAAACCTTTTTGAAGGCAATAGGAAACCCTTAGAAGCCTAGGCAGGGAGTGGGCTCACAGCCACTTCTCAAGAGCCTGCAGGGCCCAGAGGCTTCCTGAGCTGCTGTGACACTGGGTTACCTTTAAAGGGTAAATAAACACAGAATAACTAACTCCTAGGTAGCCTGAACATCTGGTCCTCAGAAGCCCCGCCTCTGTCCTCATTGCTGGCAGACAGACCTGCTCAAAGGATGGCTTTACTCTAGAGGTTTGCATGTGCTGAGCTAGGGTGTAGCCAAAGGAGCCACGTGGGAGGTGGAGGAGCTGTTTTATTTCTCTAAGCTAAGAGCTGTTAAAAGAGAAAAGTCATTTTCTCTAGGTGGCCGCTGTCCCTGCGTAACATGCCCCTGAGCTGAGTTTCCCTCGAAGAATGAAAACTACCAGGCCCGAAAGTAGCTTGGCTTGGAGCCCAAGTCATGGGAGAGGTTGTCAGGGGCTTGCTTGTTGGGCCTGCTGCATCACATTCTTCCTGGGGCTGCCTCTTCATCTTCAAAGGAAGCAGAGAAATTGGCTCCATTCTGGCCTCTCTCAAGTTCATGCAATTATGGGCCCAAGTAAATTTGTGTTAGATTATGCCAAAGACTAAACAATATTTTGCTTTTTATTTGAACAAATATTTCTTGCTTCACTGACAATAGTCCAAGAGAGGAAGCCTTCAATTAGAGGAGCCGAAAATACTGATTAGAATCAATCAACACCTCTAGAAGTTTAAACACTTAAGTTAATTAAATGGTTCGGTAGACTTGAAGCTAAACTCACAAACAGAAATCTCAGCGTATGAAAGGATGCTTGGAGTTTAAAAAAAAAAAAAAACATAATTATCTGAGAAGCCCAACATCAGCCTCACCAAAGGCTCTGTGAAAATGATTGGGCAGGCGGTGGGTTGATTTTCAGTGCAGCTCACATGTAGGTTAACACTGTAACTCAAAAGCAAAAGTTTTCCACTCCTATTAGCAGATGGGATGTTCTCCCTAAATTCAGAGATGGACAGTTGGGAAACTGGCAATGACCATGTGTGTTTAGCAGTCCTGAATATTTTAAGAGATCAGTTTCCTTACCCTCAAATGTCAACATAACCAGTACAAACACAAAAAGATCTTGTGGGGTTTTAACTTTAGCAGATACATTCTGAATTGGTGAAAGCATGATCCAGGTGCTTTTTGGGTATCTGATATAGACTAAAGACAGGTCAGATGTCTTTGTTTGGGTTCCCTTTACACAAACCCTGAGATTTGGCCAGCTCAAGCAAGCTAGTGAGAATACTTTCTCAGAGGAGGGAGGGCAGAGTGAAGACAGAGCAGGAGTCTGCATACAAGCAAGGCTCTCTACTCAGCTGCAGATTTCTGAACCTTGGAGGAGGTATCATTATGGATACTAGTCCCACCCCAGACAGAAAAAGAAGTCCTGGTGTGCTCCAGTTCTGTGTCACGTAGTTGTTGGCGCTGGGTTTCAGTGCTGGTGGTAGAGTCAGGGTGTGGGATAGCAGTCTTCCAGAAAAAGGGCAGATAAAGGTTGTGAGCTGTGATCAAAATCACAGCAGGGATCAACTTGGTTCTGGGTAGGGGCAGGAGTTCTCTATCACTGCACTAAGGAACTCCTGTCTCCTTGAGGTTGTTGAGTGGTCCTAGGCAAGATCAGGGGCCACCTTTGCCTGTGATAAATGAAGTTGGTTTGTAGTTTGCGAATCTCCAGGCTCCCGTCCCTGTTTGGTTTATGTATTAACAAGGAAGTCAAGCCATGGGTTCCAGTTTGACTTTCAGTGCCATGATAAAACACCACGACCTAAAGTAAATTAAGGTAGGAAAAGTTATATGTTGACACACACCTCCATGGCACAGTCCGTTGAGGTAAGTCAGGGCAGGGACTCAAGCAGGAACCTGGATGTTGGAACCTGGAGGCAGGCACCGGAACAGAGACCACAGAGGAACACTGCTTCCTGGCTTCTCTCCATGGCTTGCTCAGCCTTTCTTTTTCTTTTGAAAAATTATTTTATATTTTAAATCTTTTTAATATGTATGGATATTTTGCCTGTATGTATGTCTGTGTACTATGTATATGCAGTGCCCATGGAGGGAGGCTATCCCCTGCAGCTGGAGTTACATACAAATGGTTAATGAGCTGCCATGTGGATACTGGAAATCAAATCCAGGTCCTCTGAAAGAGCAACCAGTGCTCTTAACCACTGAACCATCTCTCCAGGCCCTTAGCTTTCTTTCTAATACAACCTAGAACCAGTCCAGGGATGGAACTATCCACTACCCCTCCCACATCAATCATTAACCAAATAAATGCCCCTACAGAGTTGCCTACAGGCCAGTCTGATGAGGGTATTTTCTCAATTGAGGTTCCCTCTTTTCAGATGACTTTAGCTTCTGTCAAGTTGATTGAAAAAAAACAAAAAACAAAAAACAAAAAACAAACCTAACTAGCATACAACATGTGTTTAACTGATAGAAAGCAGGTCCCATATCGTGTTAGCTGGGTACAGAGTACTTTTCATGTCCCTTTCAAATGTTTTACAAACACCTTTTGAAGACTTTTACTTGAGGTTGAATTTAGGCAGAAGATCTGGCTTGAAACCTTCCTGTAGCTTCTCATTAAGTATGAAGCTTTGTATCTCATCTACCTAAACTTTAAAATAGAGGAAAAATATAACTTCACAGGGTTCTTGTGAGAATCAGGAAAGATAGCACATAAAAATGCTTACTAATTTGGCTGTGTGTGTGTGTGTGTGTGTGTGTGTGTGTGAGAGAGAGAAAGAGAGAGAGAGAGAGAGAGAGAGAGAGAGAGAGAGAGAGAGAGAGAGAGACAGACAGACAGAGAGAGAGAGAGAGACAGAGAGACAGAGAGACAGAGAGACAGAGAGACAGAGAGACAGAGAAATACCTTTCTTTTGCAGAGAGGCTACAGTGCAGAAATAGACACTTAAATCTGCAAGATTAGATGCCTGTAAGAATGAAGGTTTGCTTTGTAAAGGGAAGGCGATCTTGGACCGGGATTGTGCTGCTGATAGGCACCATGGATTGGTATTGATCCGTAGAACAGGAGTGAGGCTGCTACATAAAGCAAGGAGACCTAGTGAGACTAAGTCATGTTCTACTCCCAACACAGTGCTCAGGTCAGGTTCTGAACTCTTAGCCGGGGACATTGTAAGCTCTATATAAAAATATGTACAGTACACAGGGCTTACTACACGACATCTCAACAGCATGTGGAGCAACTTCCCCACTACTGTGCTGGCCAAAACAAAGTAACCTGCCATGAATATAAAGGGAGAGAGGGTAGATTTATCTGGATGGGACACAGAGCTGAGTTTCTCCATGGGTCAGCGTTCCAACTGCCTGGGGATCTGTCATGATCCCCACGGACTTGCTCTTTCTGCTCATGTTGGTTGGCTTTTTGTAGGCTCAGAACAGAAGATCATCACTGAGACAGCCCAACAAGATCTCAGAGACTAACTATTTGGGAAAACAAAGACTTCCCTTTTCAAATGGGATGACTTCCTAAAGAAGTGTTTTCCTGTTTTAGAGCTCCTGGGGAATTGGGTACTGTTTCCCAAGATGACTTTCTCTCACACTCTTGGAATGACAACGGACAGTGTTGTTGTCATCCTCAGTTAAAGGACTGGATTCAGGCATGATCAGGAGGAGGAAAGGGGGCATCATAGCTTGTGCTTATTCCAGCACTGGCATCAGCCGGAGGCCTCCACAAAGTGTATTTCTGGAATTTCGTGAGTTTGGGAGGCAGGACATGATATTCTGTGTTACCATCTTTGTCTTAAGGAGACAGTGCTCCATAAGGGGTAAGCAGATTTTATAATCAGAGGAAACAATTGGCAATCTATATAACCTTTGGTAACTTAGGCATCCTCTCATTTCCCTCCCTTTGGATGAGGACAGTATCTACTCTCTCACAGGAGTATATAAAACTCAAATAGGGCAACATATAAGAAGGACTGCACATGGTGATTCAACCAAAGAAAATAATTTACTTCCTCCTTCTGGGGCTCTTCGGGTCATCTTACAATGTTGGACTTTCTTCAGATATTTGACAGGGTCTCATGCAGATAGGTTAGTAGAGACCCCTATGGTTCCTACATAGGAGAGACATGGTTGAGAAGGCAGCAGGTGCTGTTGTTAGGAAAATGCTGTGAAATGGTGCTGGGCTGATGGGAGAAGTGGAGTTAAATGTAGGCAAGAGTGTAGTTAGCTAGGAAGCAGAGGGATCTACCAATGGGGAAACCTTCAGGGGGCAAACTATTGCCCCCATCTGTGTGGGACTATTTCAGGTGCTGGTCTGAGAAGACACAGGGCAGGGAGGAAAAGAATTCATGGGCTTTATTTGAGATTCCAGCTAGCTAGGCACTCCTTATTTAGAGAAAAAAACTATAGCAAAGCCTATCAATATAAGAGCCCTTTCTCAAATTATTTATATATTACCTGGGCTCTGGCTTTTTAGTCTTCTTATTTTCTTATTCTATGTTCATTGTAGTAATGGGAAGTTAAAACAATTTGTGGAAGGAACCAGTTTCTAAATCATTTTACTTAGAATTTTATATTTCATAAAAATACTATATATAACAATATAATAAATATACGAAGTAACATAAACATGACCATCATTTTCTCTCCTTTGCCTGCCCCCTCAGGCTGCAGGGTTCACCTCACTCAGAGCTTCTTCCTCCAGATTTGATGCATAAAATGAGATTGCATGACAACTTACAGCCCTTGAATAATTTCAGAGGAATTTGGTTGAAGTGAACCCTGAAGCATGGAGATTAGGGACTAGACTAGGGAGATGATTTGGTTAGTATATTCTGGATAGAAGAAATGGAGCTAAGTCAGGAAGCTACCCCAATGAAAAGGATTCCTACAGTGTTAATGGTGCCTTCTTCTGGGTCTGAAAGTGACATTTATTTAGAAGGAAAAAAGAAATTCTTCCCCACAAGTAAAACTTGAACTCTGGCTGCTCCTCATGTGATCTCAGCTCCTCATGCTATCACTTATTAATGTACAAATCTGGGAGTTTCAACTAGCCACAGCTCCTCCATATTATTTTGTAAGGGAGCTTATCTGCCTATGGTATCTTTCCATTGAATGAAACAGGCATCAATAATTATTGAATCCAATATGAAAATTTTCCCGATACATTCTTCACCCTTAATCCTTGCTACTTGGTAGGGAATTGTTTTTATCATGCAATAGAAAGCCCAGGGCTAACCAAGGTCAGGATGAGTCTAGCATTTATTTATCAGGCTTATATTTAGCTTTGAATTTGCAAGCAAGGGGATTGTAAGTAGACCAGGTCAAGAGAAAATGAATTATGGTGCCATGGTTTGCTTCTATCTTTAGAAACCTACTCGAATAATAAATACAACAGACTCCTCTCTAACCTCAGTCCCTGAAACTTTCAGAGCCCCCAAAACACATGTGATTTCTGGAGTGATAAAGGTACCAAGAGAATCTTTTGTTGCAATGGTTAGCCTGTACCCTAACTCACAAGGCAGAGCTAGGAGATGATACCATCTTCATTCTAACAGTGGGCCTTTGACTTCTGGATCCTGACACAGAACTTCTAGATCCATGGGAATTTCCTGGGTATGAGAAGCATCTTCTGTTCTAATGGGGTACTTTTTATAGCTTCTGGCTAGCCCAGATAAGGGGCAAGTGAGTGACTGGGTGAACAAACCATGTAATTTCAGCTCCACCTCCAACTTCTAAAAAAGAGAGAGGGGCTGAAGGAAGGCTAAGTTGATCACTGTCAGTCAATGAGTTAATGAATCATGCCTCTGTAGTGAAGCCTTCATTATAAATCTCCAAACAACTGGATGTGGGAAGCTGTTGGATAACTGAACACATAGAGGGCGTAAAGTTATGCAGCAGGAGAGGACATGGAAGTTCCTTTTCTCTTTTCCTACCTGGTCCTCTCCCTCTGTGCCAAGTAGCTGTTCATTTGCAACATTTTTAATGCTCTCATAGTATACCACTAAGTCAGGCATGACAGCTCATGTCTGTAACTAGAATTTCATGGCTACAGTTAGAGGATTGTCAGGAGGTCAAGGCCAGCTTAGGCTACATAGTGAGTTTGAGTCTGGGTTATGGAGACCTTGTCTCAAAAATGTGAACATCCTCCTCCTCCTCCTCTTCCTCCTCCTCCTCCTCATCGAGTAAATGTATTTCTTTAATTTCTGGAAGCTGTTTTCACCAATTAAGGAGGGAATTGTGGAAATTGTAGCACTGATCAAGCACAGGTGACAACTTGTGGTTTGTGACTGGCATATGGTGTAGAGACAGTGTTGAGAGACTGAGTCCTCAGTTTTGGGGGTTTGACACAACATCCACATTGATGTTCTGCCGACAGACGCAAACATGATGATGCCCAGCTGATAGCTGCTGTAGAACTGATTTCTTGGTTGCCGCCGGTAAGGAGAAAGCCTCTTAGAATTTGGCAACCAGAGGTCACAAAACTGTTGATTGTTGGATGAAATAACAAGAAAAAAACTCCCACATGTCACACAGTGGTGGGGAGGGAGTCCTTTGTGTCTTATTTGCTATCGTAGCATGGTATGGTAGACCAGGAGCAGTGGGTGTTTCACCAACTGTCAGACCTTGCCCTCTGACCTCACGTCGGCCCCGAGTGCTCATCTCAGCATTCCACACATCAGCCTTGTATCAAATCCTACTGCAAGGGAGATGGATTTGATGACTTGTAAAGGCTCACACAACACTGCTACAAGTTCGGGATAAATGGGCTTTGAATAAAACAAACGCCACCCAAACCCCTACATAAATGATGTATGCCATCACTTGCAAATTGATGTATGTGAGCATACAATTTTAAACTCCCAGATGGCTCCCCGCTCTGCTGTTTTGAATCTGTCCTCACAAACTTGTGCAATAATACTCTCACTCACCACCTAACTCAGGCAACATGAACTTAGGCTGTCACTGCAAATTTGACTAGAAAGCTGAGTTACCAAGCATGCAAGGCCAGGTCCACATTGTTTTTACTCTTGTATCTCTGGCACCCTAGTGTAAGTGTGGGACACAGTCGGTCTCAGGAACATTTCTTGCATGTTTCCAAATGTGGAGAGAGAGCTACTCCTGCCCAAGAGGGAGCAAGACCCACTTTCACTCACAGTATCTCAACCTTATATTTAAGTGATGTAAGGAGTTAAGTATGTGCAGATAGCAATGAACCTGGGCTTCCCAGCCTTTTAAGGCAACAGTGTGGTGGGCTTTGAGATCAGATAGGACAGAATGTGGTTCTCAGATATGGACTGTAACAGACATGTTAATTTTAGCTTAATAGGAAATACATTTGAGCCATGTCCCTGCTTCTTGATGTGTAACTCTTAAAACTTGTAGAACTTCTAGTTTTGAATATATATATATATATATATATATATATATATATATATATATATATATATATATATGATTTTTACATGTTTTGCTACCATGTATTAATTATACATAATAATGGGTTTGTTATGACACTTTCATATATGTATATAACTTATTTTGATCACATTCACCCCCAATTATTCTCTTTTGTCCCTTTCCCACTTGTACTGATCTCTTTCCTCTTTTCAGTTTGTCCTCTTCCTACTTTCATGACTTTTTGGGCAACCCAGTGAATTCTGCTAGGCTTGCTTTCAAGAGCACAGGGGAGAGGTTATTTACAGGAACATGGATACCTCACCAGTGTCTACCTACTGGAGAAAATGCCTTCCCTTCTTTAGCAACTGTGAACTACCTAACCTATAGATTCTTAGGTAGGAGTGGGGCATTTAAGAGTAAGAGAATGGGGTTGAGTGGTATGGAACTCTGTTTTACAGAAATATCATGGCCATGGACCTGTTGATCTTACAGCAGCTGTAACTACCTACACAAGACCTGCACAAAATAGGGCCCATAGACATACTGTTATAGAAGGGAGATATACTCATGAGGGCCCCATCAAACCTTGAGAATTCATGGGTAGTTAACTTGTTTTGGAGACAATCTGATTATGTATTTCAGGCTAGCCTCAAAATACAAGTTTAAGTTAGCCTCAGTCTTATGATCTTCCTACCTCTACCGCCTAAGGGTTGAGATTATAAGCATGTGTTATTAGCTGTTATTATGTATAGGTAGGGATATCTTAAGTCAACAGGGTAGAGTAAAATGAATTTATAGTGTTACTTGAGTAGTATATGTGATAGATTGCTTCCATCTTGGAAACCTACCACAGCAAGGCAGTCTTACGTACTTCTCTTCATAGTAGAGTGGAGAAACTGGAGGTAATTATTACTCATGAGGGACAGAATATCTGTTGTTATTCACAAGGAGCCCTTTTGCTCACATCTGAGTTAATTCCAATGAGATTTGTTAGTGTGGGATTTGTAGGGTCAGGGTGGGACAGGGCACCTGAAAAACCAACTCAGGGGAGGGTTGGAAGTTGTATTCCCATTCTCTAACCTGAGACTTGAAGATAGAAACCTTATAAAAAGTCTTAAGCAATGAGATTTGATGACCTTCTGAACTGATGAACTCTTCAAGGTACTAAGAAGGTGGTCTCCTCAAAGAGAGCATTACTCTAACTTGCCCTATGTATATATTTCACCAGGGTGTTCCTTAGTTGTTTCCCACAACTCAGCTGGTCAGTATAAGTTGAGTGTTTCTCTGAGTTCTGTGAGCCATTTCAGCTAACTATCAGATGAAGCAGGAATAACAAGCCCTCAAATTTACTGTTTATCATTAAGAAGTAGCTCAGACTTGTGATTGACAACTGAAGTACAGACAATAATGGGGTTGAACCCTTAACTGTAGGCTCCAATGTCAGCTCCAGGTATGTAGTGTCATATTGAATTAAATTGTAGATACTCAGCTAGTGTGTGGAGAATTTGCTGATGTTGGAAAACATTCAGTAATCCCAGTACTACTAATAAAAGTATGCCTTCATGACATGATTTCAAAGACAGAACTAAGTAGTATAATATACCCAGAACAATTAGGAAGCAATAGACACTATCTGAATGCTGTTTTCTCTTGCCCTTTATTTCAGTGGTCCAAGATTTTTCTCCAACATCAAGATCCATCCAAATTTTGTGGGTATGTGTGATGGCTAATCTTAGTTGTCAGCTTGACACATGTGGGAAGAAAGAGCCTCAGCTGGAGAATTGCCTCCATTATATTGACTTGTGGGTATGCATGAGATTCATTGCCTTGATTGATGATTGATGTGGGAGGGTCCATCCCACTGTACATGGTGCCACCCCTAGGGAGCTGATGTTGGGTTACAAAGGAAAGCTGGCTGAACATGAGCAGGGCAAGTAAGCCAGTAAGCAGCATTCCTTCATAGTTATTGCTTCAAGCTCCTGCCTTGAGTTCCTGCCTAATAAACTCTTTTCTCCCCTCAGTTATTTTAGGTAGTGTTTTATCATAGCAACAAAATACAAGCTAGGACAGTATGTGACATTTCTTGTGTGTGTGTGTGTGTGTGTGTGTGTGTGTGTGTGTGTTTTCATGGGTGAATGGGTGTCTATACATGTGCATATGGAGACCTGGGGAAAACCTTGGAACTTAGCAAGTAGGTTAGTAGGCTAGTGTTGTCTGTTTCCCTCTTCCCAGTGCTGAGATTACAAGGGGGCATCACACACACACACACACACACACACACACACACACACACACACACACACGGCTTGTATGGATTGAACTCCAGTCCTTGTGTTCACAAAGCAAGCACTTTACTGACATCCCTTGTCTCTCCAGCCCACATTTTACTCCTAATAAGTATCTTTTCATCAGGACAAATGTTGGCTTCCTGTGATCCTGGAAATACTTTGTATGCATTGAAAATATTCTTTAATTGGACAAATGAGGAAGAGGGTGCATTTTCACAGTCACAGCTCATACAAGGAACTCCACTAAGCAGTGGGTTGTATGATGGCTTCAGGGCCTTCCTATTCCCTGCCCACTCACCGAAATTAACAATGTGCCCTGGACTTTCATGCATTTTCTTATTTGACACTTACAATAGCCCTGAGAGAAAATTTGGACTAGACATATTATCATTATTTTCCAAATGAGAAAATGGAATCTTAGAAAGCCAGACTTGTAATAAAAGAATCAAAGTATATTAAACCTGGAGGGCATTTTGAAGATCATGTAGTGCAACCTTTTCATTTTATGAATGGAAAATGAAGCCTAGATCAGCAAGTGACTTGCCCAAGGCCTCATGGTCATTGGTAGAGCTGGGATTTGAATTTATTTGCCCTTATTCTTTGTTTGGTCCTTTCTCCTTTGGTTATACTACTTAGTTCTTAAAGACAAATCTTTGTCTTAACAAATCTTATACCCATCCCTTCTTCTCCCCTCAATACTGTCATCTAGGAAACAAAGGCTCCTCATAAAGTTCATTGTTCTGTACAGATAGACAAAAGTACTTGATTGATTTGGAAGATGCAATTAGAATACTCACATTTATTCAGTTTTATCAATGACCCTTTTAAGGGCTCCCACTCATAGGACTTGGATAAATGAGAGAGTGATCCAGTAGATTGCATAGGTAAACAGTGTCAGGGACCAATTAAACCTGGGCATGTAGGTATTCAGGCTGGCTTAGCACACATAGATGGTGAGACCTGAACTCTAGAAGGGTGGCTCAAGGGTGGAGCAGAAGCCTGAGTTAAGTCCAAAGGATGAGACTGAATCTGGAGGGTGACTCATAACACTGAAGCCAAGAGCTTCAAAAACAGGATGCATTCTACATGAGGATGCACACAGCTTGTGAGTGCTCTAGGTATAGGACAGGTACCATGCTGGGACTGGGCATTTTGTCTGTGGAGTGATTTTACATTTATGTGTGGGAAAAGACACAAAGTTTAGGGGGGCAATGTCTTGTAATTTCAAAGAATTACGAATGTGCGTATTTTCTTCTAGGTCACTGGGGAAGTTTTTTGAAACCCAGCCAGTTCATCTTCCCTTTGATGCAAGGAAAACAGGATCAGACTGAAATCTTTTTATAACATACTTGCCATTCATATAGGGTTCTTGCTGACCCTTTTATCTTCTCTGAAATCAGAATCCTTTATGCCGGACGAGCGTGCTGGTGCAGCGCTGGCTGGGCCTCCTTGTGAAGCTGCTTCCCCCTCTGCCCTCTTCTCCATCTGTCCTCCTATTTCTAAGCACAGATAAAAAGCCTGGCACTCATTAGCTGGGCACCACTGCAGCCAGTCAGCTTGTGTTAACTGGGTGTCCACAGCATGCATGGCATCGCCCTGGGCACCTGTGAGAGAAGCCAATGGCTCTGACGTTTTTTGCCCCGAGTCCTGGATCCCCCGTAGTGCTGCAGGGCTGTGCGAGCCTGGGGCAGAATGGCAATAGGCAGGCCTGACGGAGGGTGAGACAGCGGGAATTTGGGAGGAGGCTGGTGAGGAATTATAGAGTGTGAGAGATATTTTTCTTTTTCTTTTTTTCGAGACAGGGTTTCTCTGTGTAGCTTTGCTCCTTTCCTGGAACTCACTTGGTAGCCCAGGCTGGCCTTGAACTCACAGAGATCCGTCTGGCTCTGCCTCCCGAGTGCTGGGATTAAAGGTGTGTGCCACCACCGCCGAGCGAGAGAGATTTTGAAAAGAGCCACTCTTAAGGCTGAAAGAGTCTCCTTGCAGAGTGGCCATGTGGCTGTCCTCACAGGGTGACAGGCATTCCCATTCTGGTGAATGAACAGACTATGTAAAAGAATTGCCTAGTCAATGAATTCTTTGCCCAGGACTTGTGCTAAGATCAAACGATTCTCTACACTTATTTTCTACTTAAGGAAGCTGTTTTCCACACATGCACTACAGGGGGTGGGTCCGGCTGGGCTATGCAGTATCAAATAGCATTAGTGTTGGGAATACGTTTTTCTCTGCAAACATTGGCCAGTCATCAACAAAGGTACAGAGTGGGTCAGTATTTCCATTTTCTGGATGAGGTAAAGGAAGTCCGAATGCCTCCGAACGAAGTGTTGTTACTCGTTTCTGACTTTGCCTAAAGTACCTTTTAGCTGAACCTGGGAAATAAAAAGCAATTGGATTTGTTGTGTTGGAGGATCGTGGGTAAATTTTTCTTTCCATTTTGTTTTCTCGGAATGTTATCATGATGTCCCTGCAAAGCCAAACAAATACATTGCTTGCTCTCTAAAGCAATGAGAATTTTGCAAGTGAAAATACAGCTTCTAAGGACTGACTTGAGACAGGAAGTAAACCATGCCTGTCCCTAAACACCCATGGGGGAACACCCATGGGGAACTCCATCTCTTCTAGGAGATTCCTGTCTTAAGCCTACTGTGTGCTCCTGCTCTTCCCAAGCCTCGATGGCTCAGGGAATTGTGTTTGAGCCTTCTGTTTTCCCTGAAAAGATGCAATGAAGATGACAGGCCTAATGAATAATGATAGTCCAGAACTGTGATTGGCAGCTGATGTACAGACAATAATGGGATCCAGTCCTTAGCAGTAGGCTCTTATGTCAGCTCCAGGTACATAGTATCATAATTTAATTAAATTGTAGAAATTTGGAGAATTTGTTGATGTTGGAACACATTCAATGATCCCCATACTACTAATAAAAGTATGCCTTCATGCCATGATTTCAAAGACAGAACTGAAAAGTATAACATACCCAGAACAATTAGGAAGCAATATATACTGTCTGAATGCTGTTTTCTCTTGCCCTATCTAACATATTCAGCGGCTTTATTCAACTGGTCCAAGATTTTTCGTACCTGGGCTATCCTAATGAATGACTAATGACGATGCTAAGTGTTTCCACTTGAGTGTTGATTAGATGCCCACCCCTATGGGAGCTGCTTTAGCATTAATAGTCATCCTCTCTAGCCCTAATGATAAACAAGCAGGAAAGGAATTCGCTCCCGTTTGTATCTGGAGTACTCCCTACAGGACTAACAGTTAAGGGCTTGGTCCCCACTTAGTTTCTAGGCTTTAACAGGCAGAGCCTAGTGGAAGTTTTCAGGACAGCCTCCTCTTTCCTCTGTCTCTTTAAGGTCACAGAATTAGCTCTTTTGCCACACATTCCCACACTCCCAGGAGTAGGATTGCCAATCAGTCTTCTAACAAGCTGTGAGCCACGCCCCTACCTTTGTCTTAGTATTGCAACTAAGTAGATTGACGCACATTATGCACCATTCTACAAATGGCCAGGCAGAGACTCCAAGGGATGAAGTCCACGGCCATAGGAGCAGCAAGCAGCAGAATTAGACTCAGTTCCACGTTCCTTTGCTCTTACTCTGTTAGAAATCTCAGGGTACCAGTGGCTTCAGAGTGAGACAGGATAGATGTTGGTACAACCAGCCAGCGTGACCCTCTTTCCTCTCTCCTGGACAGACCAAAGAGTCACGAGCATATCAGATCTCCTTTGAAAATAGTTTCTGAACCACCCACACAAGAAAAGATATGTAAGTGCATTTGATTTCTTGGTTTCCCCGTTGCTCTGGCTCAGGCTTTAACAGAATACAGATCTTCCTCCTTTCTGCTTTCAGTAAATGTCAAGGTTTCATTGGCATGAGCCATACTCTTCAGAGAGTGGAATGTAGGTGGCTGCCCAGCATATTAACAAGGCCAGTGAGAGCTTTCCTGGTAACCTCTGCCCAGTGAGGCCAACAACACAGCCCTCCTGGGCAATTCCACACATCCTCAGGATGTGAATTGGACACATGGGAGTGCCCAGTAACCATTTGCTGGCAGATAGGTGAAAGATGATTTTGGGTTTTTATTTCTCTTCTCAAAGAGAATAAATCTACTTTCTGAGACAGAATTGGTTTTCCTTGCAATTTCTACATGCTATTTATCTACCCATAGATCCTGCACACCTCTTCCTCAAGGCTGAGTAGAAGGTAGACATAGCCCTCTTTTGGTTAGAGCTTACTCTGCTCCCAGTCATTATTACTGTGCTTATTTACTAGTGCATTTATTAACTAAATCACTAATTATATAGTCTCTGTCTCCTGCTAGAAATAGTGTTCTTTACTAGAGATAGAAACCTGGAACAATCTCAAGGATGGAAAATACCTTAATATGTAAAAATAAATATATGATACTCAATAACAACACATGCACATGCTACATGGTAGCCCTAAGGAGTCATTCCTGTCTGGGGAGGGAATTGGTAGTGTTGGGCAGGGTGTGAGGGCTGTGTGGGGTTTTAGGATGTATCCCTCTTCATCCATTGGTTGCTCCTTTTCACTTCTCCTTGTAATGGATTCTCTCCCACTGGAGCCTCCTATGAACACCTCTCCTAGAGCAGCCAGCATTTAGGTGGAAGGGAAGAGGACAGGGAAAGGATATAATTTCATGTTTTCACTTTTAGTTCTTCTGGAAGAAAGGTCACTGCTCAGCTTTGGCAGCCGTTTTCAGAGTAGGAGAGGTACCCTACACATTTTTAACGAAACCAGATTAATAAATGTCACCAAGGAGATGACAATGATGAAGAAAAACATTTCAATGAAGTTTCTTTTGTCATTCATAAAATCTTTATAAATAAATGGGTGCAGGTCAGTAATAATCAGAAGTGATTTTCTCAGATGCAGTGGCTTTTCCTGGCCCTGGGCTGAGCTGTTAACTTTTTGAAGCTGTGTCTCATGAAGTGGGTAGTTCTTCTCCCAAGGAAAACAATGGGATAATAATGACACTCCCTTGTATTTGTAAACAGTACTTGCAAAGTACTTTGCACTTGGCAAAACACTTTAATTGCTTCATTTATGTTTTTAAGATGCCACTATTGAATTAACTGAGAATCCACCCCATTTATTTATTGAATATTTATTAAGCAAGTGTTACCATTCCGAACACCAGAGAATCAGAGGGAGAAAATAAGACAATGCCCAACATTCCCTCCAAAAAACCCATTTAAATAAAAATAATTTATTATTTTATATGTAGGAATGTTTCCCTGCATGTCTGTGTACCACACGTGTGCCTGGGGTTGGAGGAGGAGGGTGTCAGAGCCCCTGGAACTGGAGTTACAGATGGTTGGGAGCTGCCATGTGGGTGCTGGGAATCAAGTCTCAGTTCCCTAGCAGAGCAGCCAGTGCTCTTACCCACTTCATCTTCTCTCCAGCCACCAATTTTTTATTTTGAAACAATTTTAGATTTATAGATGTTAAGGTAATATGGGGAGCTGCGTGTATTATTGATTCATTGTCTTCTAGTGTTTAATATCTTAAATTACCTTGTGGTATTTTTGTTGAGGTCAAGAAACCAATATTAGTACTATCCTGTTAACTAGACACCATAATCAGACAGTATTTCCATCGCCGTTCTTTCCCTGGTCCAGGATCTACTCCAGTTTTTCACATTTATGTAGTTTCCCTCTCTCCTCTAACAGTCTGTGAGAGGTCATCAGTCTTCCCTCTTTTTTCATAATCTTAAGACTTTTGGAGGGTTTTTATCAGTCACACAGAATGTTCCCCAATAAGTGTGCTTTTCTCATGCTACTTCCGGGTCACACTGGGCCTGCAGACTTTTGATGCATATCAAAAAGTCAGAGTTCCCTTCTCATCACATCTTAGAATCAGCCTGTCTGTGGGGCCTCCGCCTTGGTCATTTAGGCCAGGGGATGTTTGCTAGATCTTTCATAAATTCTGTTTTCTTTTCTTTGGAAAGGAATCACTATGTACTTTCCTTATGTAAAAAGATGGGAATTAACAGAACTTGTTTTTACATGAAAGGAAAATTAAAAAAAAAAAAAAAAAATATATATATATATATATATATATATATATATATATATAAGTAAATTGATAGATAGACAAGAACAGTGATCAGTGAATGATCAAGGGTGAACAGATCATTAAAACAAGGTGACACAATGGAGCATGACTAGGGGGGTAGGGACAAGTCCCACTCTGCTCTCAACAATGAGGAGTCTGTTATGAAAAGACCAGGGGACAAGTATTACAGGGAGAGGGCACAGCTTCCAGTGTAGGAAGAAGCATGACATTGCCAGACTATGTCACACCCCTGCTCAAACCTTCTCATCCCAACAGAGGGAAAGCAAGACTCCCAGTACTGGCCCAGGAACCTGCCTAGTCCTTCTTCCTCCCACGCTACTGTTTCCACCTCTTCGATCTCTTGCCATTTCATCTGAAGATGCACTGTGAGAACACTTGGTGCACTCCACTCCATACTTAAGCCTTGTATTGGCTTCTCCATATGAGGAAATTATATTCTCCAACCAGCCCTCATGATCAGCTGTACTATGTCATTTAATGTTAAGACCAAATATTCTGTTGGACAGTTTACTCAAAAGATAACACACTCTCACTTCTCACACCCCCCAACTGTTTTTCTAGCTCTTTTCCCCATATCTGCTTTAAGTCTACAAACACAAAGAGGTGTGTACATGCATGCACATGTGCACGCACCCCCTTTTCCAGTATCAGGTTCTCTAGATACTAGAATATCAGCTCCCGGCTTAGGAGGACCTTCAGAGTACATAATTATGCTCTGGGAACTTTCTTTATCTGACTGAGTTCTTGGGTAAGCTAATAGGCAGCTGTGATTCTTCCGTGTCCACCAACTTAATGCTGAATTAAAAAAAAATGTTATCACTTTTAAGTTCACAGGCTTCTTTCCTTTCATTACAGTTTAGACAGTAGCGAATTCTATTGTTTTCTCTGTATTTTCTGGTGACAAAGAAGGAAAGAAAGAATGCTGTGGACATTGGGGCTACATTCTTTGTAGAAAACATCAAAGGGAGGCCAAGTCACGCTGTCAGGTAAGATGAAATAAATCTGGGATAGAAATCTCTGTCAAATAACTAAAGAATTGGGACAGAAGGTGAGCCAGTGAGGCACAGATTGGCACCACTGTCAGGCCTGTTTTATACATCAGGAAATTGTGACAGACCACAGTAAATGACTTGCCTGGGGCTAGTGCTACAGCAGAATCCAGAGACCTGTGCAAGCACTCCAAGTGTCTGCATAACCCCCTTGTAGCATCTGTGGCTAGAGACTAGCATTTCCTGTCCACTCCCATTGCAGACAATGCCTTCTGGTACACTACGAAGCAGGAGAGACTCTGGAATAAAATGGTTTCTTCTCAGGACATGGGTTGAACATCACTTGTATACACCCTGAAGATGAGCAGTTCCACACAGTAGGAGCTCAAGCAGGTTTTTATGGGGGAGCACGCATAATTCATTATGCCAGATGTTGGAATTAGGAATTGTTTTGGATTAGTCATTCTTTCCTTTCTTCAACAAAGACGGTATTGAACACACTGCTCGGGCTGTGTCAAACCCTAGGAAGAAGAAATGCATTTCCTAAATTGGATTATTTTTCTGAACTTGTTGGTCATTATTTCCTGGTTGACACGTTTTGTAAATCTGTCTAGAAAATCAGCAGGGACTTAAAGAAGGTTAAAGGGATTGATTTGTGCTTGAAATGAAGCCAGTCACACCACAGCTCAGGAAGCAGTACTTTCAGGAACTCAGCCCCGATCTCCAACTTTTCGCCCAACAAACATTCTTTTGCTTTTCAGAAACAAATAAAATACACCTTTATATTGAAAAAAAAAAAACAAACCCAAAAAACAAAAAAACCCAAAAAACCCTGCATCTACACTATTAAAGGTCCATTGCAACTGAACTTTTCTTTTAATTAAAATGAGCATTGAAATGAAGTAACACCTTTAGTGTTAAATTTGGTCACAGCCCAAGAGAGCCACGTGCTTTTAACCTGTTGGCATTTGTCAAAATATTAATAATGAGGGAACGATCCCAGGGAGGTTATCCTGGATTTTGCTGTCCCAAAGGCTTTTAGATCCTCTAGCTGGGACTTCTAAAAGGTAAGTCAACAACACAAGGCACAGAGGAATTCCTTGAGCTTTCCACTGCCTAGTTATAGTTATCATAGACTTGTGACTATAGTCCCTGACAAATGTGACCATCAGAGCACTGAGAACATTGTCTGCACAAGGTGCCAAGAATGTGAAAACAGACTTCAGTCCACAAGTCACTAGGGCAACAAAACAATTCTTTTTGCTCTGAATTCTGAACTCTGACAGTGGGATGTAAAATGGAGACATGTCTGACAGATACTGATTATGGTAGAGATATATTTCTTTTGGCAGTGGGATGGTGGCCTTTCCAATTTTAATAATTTTACCCTTTTGTTAAATCAAGTTGTTTATCTCTGAGCCTGCAGTTTTATTTTTTCTTTTCTTTTTTAAAAAATATATTTATTTATTAAATTTTTTTTCATTTTACATACCAACCCCAACTCCCCCTCCCTCTCCTTCTCCCTCCCACTCTACTCCCATCCACTCCTCAGAGTGGGCAAGGCCTCCCATGGTAGTCAACAAAGTCAGACATACAAAATTGAAGCAGAGCCTAGCCCCTCCCCATTGTATCAAGGCTGAGCAAGGTATCCCACCATAGGGAATGGGCTCCAAAAAAGCAGTTCATGCACCTGGGATAAGTCCTGGTCCTGCTGCCAGGGACCCCACAAACAGATCAAGCCACACAACTGTCACCCACATTCAGCAGGCCTAGTTTGGTCCCATGCAGGTTCCCTAGCTGTCAGTCCAGAGTCAATGAACTCCAACTAGCACCGCTCAGCTGTCTCTGTGGGTTTCCCCATCATGATCTTGACCCCCTTTTCCTCTTCTTCTTCTTCTTCTCCTTCTCCTTCTCCTTCTCCTTCTCCTTCTCCTTCTCCTTCTCCTTCTCCTTCTCCTTCTCCTTCTCCTTCTCCTTCTCCTTCTCCTTCTTCTTCTTCTTCTTCTTCTTCTTCTTCTTCTTCTTCTTCTTCTTTGAATGCTGAATGCCATTTATTGAATATTTTTTTTCTTTTAAATCAAGAAAAGACATCAATTAGCCAACCATTGGAGAAGAAAAAGTGGGGAGAGACACACTTGATACCTACTCTGGCTAGACACGATGCTAGTGTCCCATAACTCATATTATTTCCTTTTATCCACTCAGGAGTCCTCAGAAGTTAATGTTATTACAAATTATCATTGTTTTCATTTGGTAAGAGCCTATGCAGTTTGTTAAAAGGCCTACAGAAAATGGCAGAGTTGGTATCCACATATTTGTTTGATTGACACTAACTCCCAGGGCAACTTATTTGAGGCCAGCCTGTGGTGTGTGTATTGGCAGGAAGGAAGGGTGGCTAGAATAGTATTAGTATATAGGATGAGACTGGGATGTGCCACTGATATACCTGTGTTGAGTAATATTGTTGTGACAATCATAAGACACTAAGTCCACTGTTTGCTTGTTTTGGGTTATCTGTACTTATTCTTTCTGTACTAACAGAGGAAGATTCTATTTGTCTTGGATGCTCTCACTCTATTTCAGCCATATTCATATTTCTCTTTCAAGATCTTGCCTAGCATCTGGGTGATGGCTTACTGGGTAAAGTGCTTGTAATATGAGCATGAGGACCTGGGTTTGGATTCCCAGAACCCATGTGGTGATGTGTATCCGTAATCTCAGCACTGGGGGCAGAGAAGGGAGGATCCTAGGACTTGTGGGCAGCTAGGCTACTGAAATGGTGAGCTCCAGGTACAATGAGAGACCCTGCCTCAAAAAAATTAGATGGAGAGTAATAGAGAAAGACACCCAATGTTGACCTCTGACATTCATACGTGCACATGTATACACACACACACACACACACACACACACACACACGTCAGAAAGATTTTTTTTTTCAACTTTTAGATCTGGGTAAGATGTGCCCTACTTCACCACTGAATTTTGCCAGGCTAATTAGAATAGGATGAGAGATATATCCTCTCTATCACACTCTTTTTTGCCAGATAACCATTCTTCCTACCAGACAGACAGGACTCTAAGACCTGTATAGATTCATTACCATACCTAGCATTGCTGGCTGATTGGGTCAAAAGGGATATTAGATGTAGGTTGGGAAATTCAAATGTCTTCTTTGAGGAATTTGAAATTAGGATGAACAGCCAGGTAGCTAGCCAGCTGGTCCAAGATGATCTTGATCTGGAGACTACCTCATGAGAGGTTCTTCTCTCAGATGATTTCTTGGCTGTGTCTAATTAAAGCTAACTAGGACAGTCAGTCATCCTTGAGTACCATGGCAGATTTTAAAGGCCTCTCATCAAGGTCTTCTGGTAGCTTACCTTTATTTAGTTGAGAGCTTTTTTCTCAGATGTACACCCCATTCATTTACTAAAATACCTTTAGTGATTACACTCTTATAGGACAGACAGGATATACCACAAGGCTGGCACAATCAGTGGTTCAGCGTCTTTGTCAAATCTCACTGACAGAAGTAACACCTTAAGGTCATCTCCAAGATGGCTATATGTTTCTGGGACTGGAGACATAGCTTACTGGTAGAGACCTGCCTAGCATCGTGATTCCCTGGATTTGATTCCCACTATCACAAAAACTGGCTACGGTAGTGCTCACCCATAATCCCAGCACTTGAGAAGTAGAGGCAGAAAGGCCAGGAGCTCAGGTCATTCTTGGCTATAGTGAGCTCAAGGCTAGCCAGGGCTATGTGCAGCTCACCTTGCCATTTCATCTCTGTGCTGGATAGCTTTATGCCAACTTGACATAAGTTAAAATCATCTGAGAGGAGGGAGCCTCAATTAAGATAATGCCTCCATAATAGCGGGCTGCAGGCAAGCCAGTGGGGGCATTTTCTTAATTCGTGATTGTTAGGGGGAGGGCCCAGCCCATTGTGGGTGGTGCCATCCCTGAACTGGTGGTCCTGTATTCTATACAAAAGCAGGCTGAGCAACCCATGGGGAGCAAGCCAGCAAGCAGCACCCCTCCATGGCCTCTGCATCAGCTCCAGATGCAGGTTCCTGTACTGTTTGAGTTCCTGTCCTGACTTCCTTCGAAGATGAACAGTGCTGTGGAAGTGCAAGCCAAATAAACCCTTTCCTCCCCAACTTGTTTTTTCGTTCATGGCATTTTGTTACAGCAATAAAAGCCTTAATTAAGGTAATCTTTCTTTCACTCTGAGGAGTTAGATTCTGCAAGAAATCAAAACTCAGGAGAGAGAGGGAGAGAGAGAGAGAGAGGGAGAGAGAGAGAGAGAGAGAGAGAGAGAGAGAGAGAGAGAGAGAGAGAGAGAGAGAGGGAGGGAGAGGGAGAGAGGGAGAGAGGGAGAGAGGGAGAGAAATGGGAGATGAAGATGGAAGGGGCTGGTTTTGCTCCAAGTGCTTTGGAACCAACTTGTTCTTTAATTAAGGGAGAAAAAAATCACCCTCCAGCTAGTACAGATGCCTGTAAGAAAATTTAAATAATACAAATGAAGCTAAATGAATACTCTAGAAGTGCCACTAGAGCTTGGTGGGATCCAGTGTTTGGATGCCCCCGGGGTTTTAAAAAGAGGAGCTGCCAACTGCTTTCTGCAGCACATGACTGAGAAGGAGGCCAGACACCCAGAGGGAGTCACAGAGACTTTTAAGGTGACATCATCTGCTGTTCAGGCTCTCTGTAGACCACAACAGAAACATCTTAAATGAGTGAGGACAGTGATTCCTTGGGTTCCTTCCTAGGGGCAGAGAAGCCAGTTAAATTGTAATTAAAATACACAAAATAAAATGGCTCACAGGGAGTCCATACTTGCTAGTGAAGTACCTTAACAACCACAAGGGCATCTTCCCTCCTGAGGTGTGACAGAATGTGTGCCTGTCTGTGTGCGTGTCTGTGCACGTGTGTACATGCTAATAGTGTGGTGATGGCAACAGGAACAAGACAAAGTTATTCACTATTTCGATGGTAGCACAAGTTCACATATGCAAGCCAGCAGAATGATCTGAGCTTTAATTTTTGGCTCCCCATACAATGACTTGACCTTCTAAGTGTGGTGATATATTGTGTACCCCAATAAAGCTTGCCAGAGGATCAGAGGACAGAGCCAGCTATTAGATTAGGCATAGAAGCCAGGCAGTGGTGGCACACAACCTTAATCCTATCACTGGGGGGTGGGGTGGGCAGAGATCTGTCTGGATCTCTGTGAATTTAAGGCCACACTGGAAACAGAGCCAGGCAGTGGTGGCACATACTTTTAATCCCAGTATTGGGAAGCACATGTGCCTTTAATCCCAGGAAGTGACAGCAGGGCAGAGAAAGGTATATAAGGCGCGAAGAAATAGGAACTAAGACAGTTCAGCTGAGACCCTTTTAGGTGAAGACTCAGAGGCTTTCAGTCTGAGGAGTTGGTGAGGTGACTTGTTCTGCTTCTCTGATCTTTCAGTTTTCACCCCAATATCTCATACCAGGATGTTTACTGAAAGATCATCTAAGAGTCAAACAACACTTAAGATTTGTCCTGAGGCACACATGAGGATGTGTCCAAGGTAACACAGGGATTTTATTACACACCAGTGGTCCTGATTCTTTGAATAACATCCTCCTCCTCAAGCAATATTTATATGGTGAGATTACACAAGAAGACTTTACTTCCAGCATGTGTGGAGGTGTATGTTTGCAAATCGCAGTACTCAGAAGGCTGAGGCAGGAGGGATGGTAAATTCAAGGCTAGCCTGGGCTTCAAAGTGAGACTTTGCTTCTATAAGCCTTTTGGGATTAGAAGGACATGGTGGGACAACTCTAATCCTTTACTTTTCTGGATGAGGGAAATGGGTCAGAGATGGTAAGTGGTTTGCCTAAGGTCATCTAGATCTAGAGTGAGCCTGTGCCCATCTACCAAGTAAACTGAGACATTTCTTTTTTTTTTTCTGATTTATTTAATTTTAAAGTTTCCATACTTAAAAATTTAGTACATTCTCAACATACAAAAAGTATATATATATATATATATTTTGAGAACATCTCATTTACTTCTACCCTCTTTCTCTCCCTCAACTGGTACCATTTGAACCTCCAGACCAGTTCACTTCATGTCATACTATACATATGTGGCCATATGTATCTCCACAAAATCTAGGTACCATGAATGAGAGAAAACATGTGATAATTGTGTTTCTGAGACTGGCTTATGTCACTTTTGATATAATTATCTACAGTTGCATTGGTTTTCCTGCAAACAACACAAGTTTGTTCTTTAGGGCTGAAAAAACTTTCACAGTGCATATTTATATCACATTTTCTTTAATCATCCCTCTGTTGTTGGGCACTAAGATTGGTTCTATAACTCAGCTATTGTGAACAGTGTTTCAATAAACATTGATGTGCCAATGTCTCTGTGATCTGTTGACTTGAAGTCCTTGGCAACAATTAAGAAAACAAACTCTAGTGAAGATACGGGCAAGGTGAGCCCTTATATACCACTGCTGGGAATGAAAACAAATGTGTTCACAATGGGGGGTTCTCAAAACAGGGTCCTTCTGAGAGTGAGTGCATGAGCTGTTAGCATTATTCTAGGTCCAACTGTGTCAGTCTGGAGTGCCTCAGATGAACCAGGTCAGGTGATTATCCCATTCCAACAGTTGGACTGAGGAGAGGGGACATAGTCTGTTCATCTCTGCCATTTGCAAGAATGAACCACAGTCAGGGATTTGGAAGGGCACCTCCTAGCGTCTGGAATAGGAAAGCACTACCTTGACCATCATCCAACTACAAGTCTTCCCACCACTTAGTCCTGAGGAAGTATTTCAGTTCTGCTATAATGGAATACTCAAAGTTGAGTAATTAATATAAAAATATCCTTTGGCAGTTTTGGAGGATAAGAAGTCCAAGAACAAGGTTCTAGTGAATTTGGTTATTGTATGAGGGCTATATTTTCCAAAGAGGGGCAGGTGCTGCATTTTCTGATGGCAGAAGGTGGAGGGGCAGGCTGGCCAATTGTTTCATGGCTTGTCTTCTATAGGGTTTTGAATCACACTCAAGAGGGAGGAGTTTTTATGGCTTCACCAGGCTGCACTATCACAGGCAGTACCTGCACTCTGTAAACCATCACAGTGAATATTAGGACAGGTCACAGTCCTGAGGAGATCACATGCCTTAGTAGAAGATGGCATCTTTTCAAAGATTGTGGCATTTCTTCCTCCAGGCACCCCTGCTGACAACAGCTCCAGGCAAATGCCAACCAGCAAAGTGCCCTGAATGTTGAACTGGCTCACAATGACTGATGTGATTTGTAAGACTCTCATTTCCTGTCTGGGCACCACTCTGGGTTCTATTAGATGTGAATGGAGAGTTGAAATCCTGGTGGATGAGTAAGCCTGAGGAAGCATGCCACTGCCAAGGAAAGCTATTATGTTTGGAGCAGCTGCTGAATGCAAGACGTTTTACCTAGATCTAGCTTCTTAATCCTGAAAACCTTATTGGGAAGACCATTTTGGATCTTGATTATGGTGCTGGCTATTTGACGTCTCTATTATCTGTCAGAATTTAGAGAACCATTCTCCAAAAGAAAAACAAATCAACTTTACTGTCCTTGCTGTGTGATATATATTTTTTTTTCTGGAGTAATCTATGAACAAACATCTGTCTACCCAGACAGATTAAAGAAACAATTCCACCAAAGTCCAGCTTGGCAAACCATTAAGTGTAATAGCCATTACCTACAGGAGTATGGCTAACCACCAAAGAAAAATGCTCCTTACCCCAACAATTGTTACTGGAATATAATCCTTAGGAAGGGATGGGGTCTTATGTGGTTAATGAGTTGCCTTCTGAGCCCTCCCTCCTCTTCTTGATGGGTCCTATCTTGTGCAGGTCTTCCATGAATAATCACAGTAGCAGAGAGTTTAGGAAGGCAACATCCATCTCATGCCTGGATCACAGTATTCTTCAATAGTGTGATAAAATGAAACAAAAGGTTCAAGAGTGCCAAAGGTATACCAGGGTCAGGGCTTGGAAGATTGACTGTGAGGGGCCACAAGGAAGCTTTTCAGAGTGATAGAAGTATCTAGATGGTTTGGTGGCACTTAGTGGGTGGGAAAATGATGTCACACTGTTATCACTGAATATTTTGTGTGTACACTAAGTTCATTAAAGCTGAGGACGGGACAAAGTCTCCCTATAGAGTGAGCATCACTATTTGTTTCATCTTGTTAATGAGAAAACTCATTATAGAGGTACTAGGGAGTTGAATAACCTGCCCAGTGTCATAACTAGTAAGTGACGAAGGAGTCAAACCCAGGAAGTAATAAGCCTACCAATTGTCACCTCTAAAATGTTAATGGGTGCTCAAGCAAGCAAATCACAGCTCATCATCTAGGCTAGGGGGACACATCAACCCTAAAAGGCAGGTGCAATGGACAGGAAATGCTTGACCCCTCATAGTGGGTCTTACAGGAACAGCAGCTGTGCTGGAGTGGCCATTTGGGTCCATACACCATTAGTCTTCACTGAAGCAGGCTTTGAAGATCTCATACAGGAGCACTGAGCCCTGGTGCAGAGACCTGTGATCCATGAGGACTTTCCCCTTTTGTGATTTAAAACCTCCAGGCTAAGCTCATTTTGCCAAATCGCTCCTGCAGGATTCACTTTCAAGGCCAAATCCAGAAATTTCTAGCTCAGCAAATGCTATTCAAAGCAAGAAAATGTATCTGTTCAAGAAACAGAAACAGAGGAATATAGTTTCTTGTGCTTTGCAAGAAGCAATAAATATGTTTATACAAAAATTTACAGGTATACAACACCATGCTTATTATATTTGAGTGAAGAAAGAAAATTACAGTTGTACATCTGTGCATGCCTACTTGGTTGCTTTCCTATTCCTCTGTGTGGGGAGGTACATGAAGGAGCTACAGTCCTGAGCAAGCATACAGAATGATGTGGGTTATATTTCACATCAGATTGTGCAGTTTAGAGAGCTAGGCTCCTGTCTTACTTTATAGCTAGGGAAAAAAAAAAGCAGAACTTAGAGGAACTGAAAGATCATGTCAGGTCTCAAGAGTAGGACATTCGGTATTAGAGACAGTGGACTTAACTGCCATCAAGGAGTTTCTTAGAGCCCAAACCAGAGATGTCATCACTATACAACCTTGAGTCAGAGACCTGAGTTCAGATCCTAGCTTCCTCCTACATACACAATGGGATGGACTGAAAGCAGGTCCTTTAACCCTCTCAAAGTTTCTTAACTTTATGCATAAAATGGTGCTAATGAGCACCCATTCACTCAGTTATTGTGAGGATCGGATACGAGAAGTCCATATTATATGTTCGGCAAATTACAGCTGATAGGAGTGGCCACATTAATTCATGTAATTATTCTACTATATCTTATCTGTGAGAGATTTGAGTGCTGTTAAACCGGCCAATAACTGACTCAAACAGCACTTTCTCGATCACGTAAAGCAGTGGTTGAAGGACCTTTATACTGGGGACGCCTAAGACCCTTGGAAAACACAGATATTTATATTATGATTCATAACAGTAGCAAAATTACATTTATGAAGCAGCAACGAAAATAATCTTATGGTGTGTGTGTGTGGGGGGGTCACCACAGCATGAGGACTGTATTGAAGCGTTGCAGCTTTAGGAATGTTGAGAACTGCTGACTTAAAGGCCCTCACCACAGGAAGAGCTTTTGTTATCTTTTTATTGGTGCTCTGTAGATACCCTGTAACACATAGAGGACCACCATGATTGCTCAAAAAGGCCAGAGACAATTTACCCAGCTCTTCCTTTACCAGGACTGCATAGCCACCAGGTGACAGATCAGGCTCTTGAAATAATATATATTCTGCATTACAATGTGGCCCTGTGTGGTGTGCACGACTCTGAGGTCAATTCCCTTCCCCCTTGGCACGCTTTCACTGCTTCCCTGTAGTCCAGCCCCTGCAGAGGTAGCCACAGTTCCTGGAGTTCGTCTTAACAAGCAGATCCGATGGATAATCATGAATGTGATTCTAGTGTTGCCCTTTCAAGCTGAGATGGGAATAGATTTATAGATGCCGACTCTGGCTGGTATTTGGGAATGGATAATTACTTTCACTTACTATATCCTATGCTGCTTTGCCTCAGTATTTACTGCCCGGAATTCTGCCCTTTTCCAACCGATTCAGAACATGAGCATGCCATAGGCAACTAAGTGGCATAATTCATTTAAGGTGACCATAAATCTAAGGCTTCCAACCTGAAACGATGCAAAAAAAAAATTAATGGAACATGAAATCAAGTAAATGGAATTGAGTACAGTAATTAGTTCATATTTTAATCCTCAGGTCTGTTTATTATCTGTCAACTGGTGAGCAATTAAGCCAGCACCATGGAGATGATTAGCTTTGTTTCAAAAGAGGTTTATCGATATGTCAGAGCAGATGAATCCAGGAGTTTTAAATGGCTTTATTTTGAACTTCATAGCAGTACATTCACCAGGTGGACAGACAATATTATTACCTAGGTGATTTTTATTTACTGCTACCATCCCATTCTGGAGGATATTGGTGCATGTGAGTGGGAAGATTCAAAGTGCACAGAAACACTATTTATAGCTCCAGATTCTTTAATTTTCTTGAGTGTGAGTATGTGCGTAATATATGTACATGTGTGTTTACATGTGTATGGCACATGTGTGAGACATGTGCATGCGTGCGTGTATGCGTGTGTGCGTGTGTGCGTGTGCACACGCGCATATGGCAGCCTGGGGTTGACATTGGATGTCATACTAGCTGGTTTTATGTCAACTTGACACAAGATACAGTCGTTTAAAAAGAGGAAATCTAGCCGGGCAGTGGTGGCTTTAATCTCAGCACTCAGAAGGCAGAGTCAGGCAGATTTCTGGGAGTTTGAGGCCAGCCTGGTCTATAGAGCAAGATCCAGAACAGACACCAAAACTACAGAGAAACACTGTCTTGGAAAAAAAACTCAACTGAGAACAAAACCCCACTAAATTGGCTTGTGGGGTATTTTCTCCATCGATGTGGGAGAGTTCCGCTCACAGCCAGCTGTACAACCCCTGGGCTGGCAGTCCTGGGCGCTGTAAGAAAGCAGTCTGAGCAAGCCACAGGAGCAAAGCCAGGAGGCAGGATTCTTCCATGACTTCAGTGCTCCATGTGCTTCAGTTTCTACATCCATGTTCCCATCCTGACTTCCTTTGATGATGGACTATGATGTGGGAGTGTAAGCCAAATAAACCCTTTCCTCTTCAAGTTGCTCTTGGTCATGGTGTTTTATCACAGCAAGGGAAAGCCAAAATAAGACAATAAGACAGCTTCTCTGATCACTACCCATTTTATTGACTGAGGCAGGACTCCCTCTGAGCCTGGACCTCACCAATTCTAGCTAGGTCAGCCAGTCAGCTTTCCCTGGGGATCCCTTGCCTCTGCTTTTCAAGTGCTAGATTTACAGGCAGCCGCTACATCCTCTACTCTTTTGCAGGCATTCTGGGAATCCAAACTCAGGTCCTCAACTTCTGGAGTGAGGACTTTATCCAGTGAGCCATCTCTACAGCCCTGTCTCTAAGTACTTATTTGTTGTGGAATAAAATATTTAACTATGTAAAGATGTATTGCTTTTGTTTATACTGTGTTTGTTTAACCATGTAAAAATGTGTTGCTGTTTTATCTCGCCTGCCTAAGGCACCTGACTGGTTTAATAAAAAGCCGAATGGTCAATAGCTTGGCAGAGGAGGGATTGGTGGGGCTGGCAGGCAGAGAGAAAAGGAGAGCCAGCTAGCTGGGGGCCAGACAGACAGACAGACACAGAAGAAGCAGGAAAGCAGGATGGACAGTACATAGATGAGGTGAATGAGCCTCACTGCAGCACATAGATTAATAGAAATGGGTTAATTTAAGTTAAAAAAGCTAGCTAGAAACAAGACCAAGCTATGGCTAAACATTCATAATTAATAATAAGTCTCTATGTCACGGTTTGGGTGCTCGAAGTCCAAGAAAGCCTGCTACACTTAATGCAACAGTGTGATCGATTTTTCCTCTTGAGACCTAGGGAAGCATCTTCAAGGACCATAGTTTCTTGTTTGAGTTTTCTGAGCATTATTTCTACATTTCTTGCAACCAAACCCTGTTTATGGCTTGGTTTGACATTGCTGGTATTTTTTTGGGAGGGGTAATTTGGTGACTTCTAGACTCATCTTTTGTGGATGCTTGTCATTGCTTATGTTTGTGAAATAATTGGCCCATGTCTTTGCTGTTTTGAGGCTGTGTCTATAAATGCCTGTGTAATGCCATTCTGCTTGATGATGCAGGAAATATGATTTTGGGGATATTCTTACTCTCTACTGGGTGACTCAACTGAATTGCCTAAAATGTCTGTTGAACCCTGGGATTTGGTGGAACCTTAAATTTAATG
Organism: Onychomys torridus; assembly: GCF_903995425.1. Lineage (NCBI taxonomy): Eukaryota > Metazoa > Chordata > Mammalia > Rodentia > Cricetidae > Onychomys > Onychomys torridus. The sequence goes on along the minus strand of NC_050450.1, from coordinate 81,756,666 downwards.
TGGCACATTAAAAACTGAAACTTTGAGTCAGGAAAATTAGGATCTGTTCATAATTCAACCACTGAAGGTTAGTGACCTTTGGCAGGTCTCTTGCCTTTTCTGGCATTTGGTGATGACTCTGCAGGTGTGTTGGAAGAGATGACCTCACAGGTGCTCCTGGCACAGCTACCAGAGATGGAGACTGTGAGTATAATCACTTGTTTCAAGTCCAAGTCTGTACCTTAAAGTGGAAGGTATGGCTGTTTCTTGAACCTCTTCAAGTTTTTATGAACTGTTGACATGGGTCAGGACAATCAGGAATAAGCCATTCAATTTAAGAAATTCTTTTTCAGATGATTTTCATTCCTGTGGCTTTGGAAATGAGATTTTTTTTCAAAGTCCGATAGTTCACAGAAGTGTTATGTGCATTACTCATCCCCTTAGGTGTGCTATCACTGGCTTCTGTTTTAAGGTTAATTAATTTAATTAATTTATTTATGTGTATGTGCCTGTTTGAATTTATGCACACACATGTGTGTAGGTGCCCACATAGGCCAGAAGAGGGTTTCAAGTCTCTTGGAGCTGGAGTTAGAGGCAATTGTGAGCCGCCTGATGCTGGAAACTAAACACGGAGTCTCTGCAAGAGCAGTGAGTGCTCTCAATTGCTTAGCCATCTTTCTAGTTCCCTTTCACTAGTTTCAAAATAAACCAAGATCACATTAAACACTTGTGAAATGACGACAGTGATGGTTGCCATGGTGACAGTCAGGTCTGAAGCTGAACAGCAATCAAATTCTAGTTTTTAAGTTTCTGTCTTTAAAATTTTCTTTGTGGTACATCAACTCCTGCTTGTTTTAGGGAAACAATACAAAAGGATATATGAGTCCAAAGGAAGAGGATGGTGGGTATCATAATGTCATCTTGTGGGCCAAAGCAGAGCTACATGCAGGTTAGGATGGAGTGGGTGGAATACTGCAGTGTCCTGTTTTAGACTGTCCCACTGTGAGCATCTACAACTGACAATCCAGGAAGTTGCTCAATGGACTGGGTTCTCCTTTTCCAGACATAATTGTAAAAATGTCCTAAGAAAAACCCCTGGGTCACCACCCTCCTGCAGTTGTATTTATCCCGTGCATGGTCAGCATCTGGGATCTCAATCCCTATGTGTTAAGCTCCTCAAAGGCCACTTTGCTCAATCTGGATAGGACTGTTTCCCAGAACTCTAAATTTGGCTTCTAGCCCTTGCAAAGACAAGCTCCCTATCTTGATCTTGGGAGTGATTCCAGGGCTGAGATGAAGAAACGAAATGAATTATTCTAACACACTAGCTCTCAGCTATTTCACTGCTCTTCCCAGGTGCCCTGAAGAATTCACTTACCTTGAATTTGTGAATAATTTAACATATAAATTCAAAAATTTCTGTTAATATTGACATTAACTTCATTAGGGTAGACATTATGACTATAGAATTTTGATTATAACATACTGGGTATAATTTAGGCACTTTGAAAGCTCTACTCTATATTATCTTCATTTACTCATTCAGTTTCTTTGTTCAGCAGTATTTACCCACAGCTCATTATGTATATGGGGGGATCTTTTTAAGGAGTACAACCCACTCTGGGACTGCCAGGAGCTAACAGTCTGGTTGTTGGAAGATAAGATCTTCTGATAGATCCTTAAAGATAGCCCTCCAGGCTTTTCAGTCTGCTGAGCTAGAGCTGAAGGTAGGCAAATAACCATTAGTGTGGAGTTTACAGAGAAACCAGTGTTGTGGATCACAAGTCTTAGGTTAAACCCAACCTTGACATTTTTGCTTGTGTGATCTTGGACCTTTGTTATCCCAGATGAGGAGCTCACATTAAGGGCAAACTCACTGAACTGGTGTTTGCTGATTAAAAGACAGAGATTTTTGCCAGCATGCTCTAAGAGAGACAGGGTAAAAGCTAAAGTCCACCCAGCGTCAATTACAGGAGGACCCATGTGCTCTCTCTCCATCAGCTCCAGTCCTCACATACTTGCGCACATTGCTTCTGCTGTTGTGTAAATGCTCACAGCTTTCTCTCACTTTGGAGCTACTGTGCAAGGTACTGTGCTCACCTGGAAGATCCCTGGACAATCTCCCTGTCAACCTAACAAATACTGTTCTCTTAGTGAGACCCACACTGGCCACCCTGTTTAGACTTGTGACTCAAGCCTCCATGCTTCATTCTTGATCTCTTTTCTCTCTTGTTTACATCCTCATCATCTTTACTGTATTCTGATGCTACAGATTCACTCACTTCTTCTCCTTCTTCTTATCTGTCTCCCCCACTGGACTGGAAACACCTCATAGATTGGGATCTGTAGCTGTTTTATTCAATGTAGCATATGATAGACAGTTGCTATCTGTCCCTGGGATGAGATAAATGGAAGTTACTTACATAGCTGGTTGACAGTGGCCAGGTATTGGCAAAGAGATTCTACAGCCACTTGTGAGTCAAGTCTGTGCCTTGTCCCTCTGATGGATCTGAAATCCCTTCATGGTGACACTTAATTGTCCAATCCTTCTATGACTTCCATCATATAAAGGATAGAAATAGATTGGTACTTTACAAATACATTTAAAAAATTTTTAAGAAATGTATTTTCCTCCTATAAAAATATCTACATATTACATCTTCAATTTATTTTTATTTTATGCATGTGAATGTTTGGCCTGAATGCATGTGTGTGTGTAACATGTGCATGCCAGATGCCCACGGAGGTCAGAAAAGGGCTTCATATCCCATGGAACTGGAGTTACAGATGGTTCTGAAACACCATGTGGGTGCTGAGACTAGAACCTGGGTCCTCTGAAAGTGAAGTTGGTGCTCTTAACTGCCGAGCCATTGTTCCAGTCCCTCCAGCTTCAATTTAAATGCTGTTGTATATTTCCTCTATAGTCAACAAATGTAACACAATTCAGAATTTCAAAGAAAAAAAACTACAATGTTTTTGTTCTGGGGACATCAACAGTTGGTTGGGTTGTTCATTCAGCGATTGAATGACTCACTTCACAAATGTTACTTAAGCACTTACTGTATGTTGGACATTGCATTAGGTACATGATGTCCAAGGATGAATAGCTCTTTGCTTAATGGGTTTACTCAGATAATTCATTCCTTTGTGCAGCAAACACGTGTTAACTGTCCTCATGTGCTCAATGTACAGAGTGCTGGGAATACAGCACTGACCAAACAAACATTCCCCACAGCAAAGAATGTCTGTTCCAACAGAAACAAGAGTAAACAAGTATAAGACCCACAGTGATGGGTAGCATCATAGACTGGCTGGAGTGAGCACATTTTTAATGCAAAAAAGGATGACAAATGCTTTGATTTTTTTTCAGGCCACATATGATCTCTGTTGCTTACCACTTCTGTTATTCTCTTCCATTAATTTTACAAACAAACTTTTAAAATTGTCAACCATTCTTATCTCCTGGGCTTGTCTTGACTCACAAGGAAATGCTTTGCAAGGCCTCGAGTACAGGGATATACAACTTTCTCTGGAAGTGAAGAAGAGGCAGAACCCTACTGGATGGGAGGAGGGAAGGGATCTTGGGAAGCTAGAATAGGGAGACTGAGGTAGATGATGGTTGGAGAGATACATCTGGCTTTCATAGTGGAGGGAAGAGCTTTCTGTGGCACAATGACACACAGTAGCGCTTCCATGTTTATTATCCATATTCTAATTATATTTAAGTACGCCAGTTCTTATTCCACCTTAATTTCTAATGAGAACAATAAAGAATCTCTATTGGAGGTCCCAGTGAAGCAACAAAATGCTAAATAGATTGCCTTTCCTTCCCCCGGTCCTACAGTGGTCTGTGCCTGCTGGAGCCCTGGTATTCAGCACTTACCAAACTCCAGCATGTGTCAGGACAACTTGGTGTTAGTTTCTTATTCCTACCAATTTGTGTTGTTTATGTGAAGTGGTCTGTCAAGGACGCAGATAATTGGTTCCTTGAAGAGAGTGAGGCTACATTGTCTGTTTCTGTTATTGATTCTGAAATAGTCTCTTTTCTGATTCAGAGATTAAAAAAAATGGAACCATCCTATATCTCACGTGTGACTTTTAGTCTCTCTTTTCAATTAAAAATATGATGTACTGATCACCATAGCAACACATATGGACTTTCCCTCCCTGCTTTTTGAGAAGAACTGGAAACTTTAGAGGCTGAGATCCAGGAAGGTCAATGCTGCTGCTTCACCTTCAGAGGGAGCAGCAAGCATGGCAATTTGAAATGCTGTTCATCATTCTTTCTTATTATGATCCATGACAGCTATTTCATCATTTTCCCTTGGAATAACCTCAGTTATTTCCATGTTTTCAGTATGTACAACTATGTACAATATGCACACACATATGTATGTATGTATGTTATGTATATACATGTGTACTCAATATATGTATTACTCAATAGACTTGGGGATTTTCTGAATGGAAACTGTGTGCTGTCTGCTCAGAGCCCAGCCTATAGCAGGAGTACAATAGCCATGGGAAGAAGAGAAAATGAGTCAGAGATTGGGCCACAGACACCTGTGAAGTGGCTAGTGTAGATTTCAGCAAGCTACTTTATCCTTTGGGAATGAAGAACTCAAAGGAGGTTTTGAAGATGAAATCGTCCAATTTCCCCCAAGTAAGAAAGATTTTTTTCTTGTCTAGTTTCACTATTGGAACTTAATCCACAAACATGACTCTTTCCCGATATTATCTTTTGTTTCATCCTACAAATAACCTACTTTATACTCGATATTAATCTAAGCACTTAAAATGATTAGCAAGCTAAGGAGCTTGATTATTAAAAACAGTTAATCCTCACCTTTTAAAAAAATTAAGACATTTGAATCCTTAAATATGCTCATTTATCACAACCCTCAATAAGGCATCCAGGAATTCTTCATGTAGGACATTAATAATTTTTACAAAAAAATGCAGTTGCTAATGGCGTCTTACATCCACACAGTTTTATAAAACAAAGCAAATGATTACCATCAATTACAATAACCTCACCAGACAAGGCTACAGATAATATACAGCTCTTCGGCTAGTGACCACTGCACTGTGAGAAGGAAAACACACGGTATTAATTGACTCATCATGATCAGCAATGATCGATGGGGCAGATGGCAATGTGATTACTCACTGTCAACAAAATAAACACATGCTTTGTTGTAAGAAGTGTCTACTTGGGTCCTCTGAAAGGACAGCCAGAAATAGACACCAAGGGAAGTTTCAAAGGCAATGCAAAAGAAATAGGAAAAGTTAAGCTACAGGGTGATACATATTTGCCTTTCCTGAGGCTAACTGGAATTTAACTGGAAGAAGTTTCCGGAAGAAGGTTATGGACTGTGTAGAGTTTAGTAATTAGAAGGTACAATAAAGCTAATAGTTCCCCCATTGGTTAATATATGTGTTCAGGGCTTAATAAATTAAACAATGGGAATTCACTATTTTCAGAAGCAAACTCATTTCATTGATAGATAGCTCCCATTGTTAGGAATGTATTAATCTGAATATCTTCTGTTGGCAGCTTCCACTCTTGGCCCTTCATGTGGCATAGGTGCTCAACTCTTTTTGTTCATTAGGGCCAACTGTGTGCACCGTGATCCTCACAGGACATTATTTTAGAGCCTTCAAAATGCTGGTTTCTAGCATTGAAACCATACCAGCTTATAGATCATGAGGGGCTTGGGGAGAAATGTGATGACAGTATCGTAATATGTGAGATATAGCTGTATTTATGCTAAGGCTACTCTGCAGGGAGAGAGAGAGAGAGAGAGAGAGAGAGAGAGAGAGAGAGAGAGAGAGAGAGAGAGAGAGAGAGAGAGAGAGAGAGAGAGAGAGAGAGAGAGACAGAGAGAGAGAGAGAGAGACAGACAGAGAGAGAGAGACAGAGAGAGAGGGAGAGAGAGAGAGAGAGAGAGAGAGAACAGAGAGAGACAGAGAGAGACAGACAGTCTGAGAAGAGAGAACCTGTGTGTGTTCCTATTTCTTGGGAAGCTGTTCCCCAAGTCTTCTCAGTCTATATAGCCTGCCATTTCCAAAATAAGTTACTATTAGGTCCCTCTCTTTCCCTTCTTCATAGTAAGGAAGTGTTAAGTTTTCTCTGTTTAGAAAAATAGGATTTCTCGAGAAGAATATTTCCCATAATTGGCCCGGTGGTTGCTAACCAGTATGTCCTGGGAACTTTTAAAAATATACAGACCGGGAACACACTGCCTGAGATAGAAGTTCATCCAGACTGGAGCATCAGTTTGGACAGTGTCTTCTACCCTTGATACTTATTTGCTGCTCTGTTTAAATGTACTTGCTAATGAGCACTCAAGAACAGTTAATAATGCACCATAGTCAGGTTCACCTGGTAACTTTTATTTATTTATTTACTTTTTTTTTTCCTGGGAAAAGGTATTGCTATATGGCTCAGGCTGACTTCAAACTTAGGATCATCCCGCTTCTGCCTCCCTCGTGTTGGCATCGCAGACATTTATCATCATGTCTGTCTTTCTGGGAACTTTTAGCTGTAGATTCTTTGAAGCATCTGGTCCCTGTGGTTTGTAATAGGTCTAGGAAAATTACAATGCTAAGAGGTTAGATTATGATGTATCCATTAAGATGCACTCAAAATTATAAGTTGTTAATGTACATATTACAAATCACTCAACTTAAACATCGAAGTAACAGAAGGAACGGTGTAAAGATTTTAACCTAGTAACCATCTATATTTTCACCCATGTATTTAAATAGTGTTTCTACTTTGAAACAGCGCCATGCTAAGTGCTGAAATATGACTTACAGAGGGAGAGGAAAAAAAAAAGCAAACAAATCCAGAAATAATGACTAACGAGCAAGTACGTTAACAGAAAAATTATCAACAAACCTTAAGATAACATGTATTATCATAAGGGAGAGTTTAATTTATCTTTAAATATTTCCTATTTGACATTGACCTTCCTTAGTGCTTCCAAATTGTGAAATTTTGGTTATATTTCCTGTCATGCTCTAGTTCAGTGCCTGGAGCTCTGGAGAGTTTTCTGTTACTTGGTTACTTTTAGCAGACATCCTTAATCAATCTGAGCACATTTCCCCCCTAAAGATTTGGAGAGAATCCCACACTTCAGTCAAAGCCCATTGTCTATGAAATCATTACTAATAGATGATAAAGTACTGTGTGAGATCTACATGCAGTGTCTCAAAACACATAGTGCCCTGACATGCCTGGAGGCCCTTTTCTCTTCGTATCCCTCATTCCCTGCTTTATCTTTTCTTTAAAGTCTATCAGTTGAATACTCCTTACATCTGGGATCCCACTGAAATTTTAAAGTATCTTTGAGTGGTGTCTAAATTGTGCCTTAGAAGAATCGCATGGTATCCCGAGACAACATACTATGTGTCAAAGCCGGGGCTACAAATTCAGGCCCTTTGACTCCAAAGCTGATATTTTACATTTATTCTTCATTGCTTCTCTCGAAGCCCAGTTCGAAGGGCACCTCCTCTGTGAAGCTTCTCCTCACCTCTTCAAGTGGAGTGTGTCGTGTCTCTCTTTGAGGCCGCCAGGGCCTTTGTACATTTCCATTTCAGCATGACATTATACTTCAGTGATTTGAACATAGTCCCCTTTGAGCCCCTTTGGGGCAAGAACTCTCCTTTTTCATTTTTAAATCCTTGTATCCCTAGTAATTAGTAGGGTCCCTAAGTCGACTCTTAGTCAATGTATTTTGAATGAACATCAAAATCTGCCTTATAAACTTCTTTAACTTGTGGTCTATTTGACAGTATATAGCTTTAGCACATTAAAAAATAAATAAAGAAAGAAAAAACAAAAAAACAAAACAAAAAAAACAATGGCAGGTTTAACCATGACCTTAAATAATAAAATAAAGAGATCATATAAAACCTACACTCTTGTAATTTTAAAGTCGTTTTGACATCAGTCATTGAGACTCTTACTAGGAGCCTACTTACTGGTTATTTATTGTATAAGGACCCCTGATCCTTAAGTTATAATTGTTCATAAGAGTAAAGAGTGAAATGGGTCAAGTGACACATCACAGATGAAATCTGGCTAAATCTCATCTTTTATCTCATCTGAAACGGTGGTTCACTGCATTACTTTGATTTATTTTTGTCTGGATTGATGGTGGCACATGGTGACACTCACCATTACCACAATACAATTTTTGTTCTGCAAAATTTCAGGTCAACTCTTTAGTTCTTGATATTGATTTCACAGTGCATTGCATGTTTAGGTGAGTAAGACCCACTGCACCAGAAGGGAATCTATGCTGTTATGTAGGATGTATGAGAGGTCAATGGCCCAGAGAGGTCAAAGGGAAGAGGCACAGAAAAGGTGAGGGCTTGAGGGTAAATAATTCTCTAGCTGTTCTCAACCTGTGGGTCACAACCTCCCAACAAGAGCCGCAGATCAGATATCTACATTACAATTCATAACAGTAGCAAAATGACAGGTATGAAGTAGCAACAAAATAATATGGTTGTGGGTCAACACAACATGAGGAACTGTGTTAAAGGGTCAAAACATTAGGAAGGTTGAGAACCAGTGCTCTTGGACATACCAGGGCAGGCGTCCTAAGAGCCCTGTGCTTGGGTTTAAGAAGGAAACACTGTTTCACTGCAGCCTTTCCTGGGAACCTGAAATCCGGCATGCAAAGGCATGCAAAGGACACACAGAGAAAGGAGGCAGGTTCCTTCTCCTTTCACAGAGCCAAGGGAAGCCTTCCCATCTGTGATTCTACTTCCCATGGAAACAGGCATTGAATCTTACAAGTTCGCACTCAACCTTAGCACACTGGCAGATTCGCATACCTCCCCAGAGAAGGCCTGTCCATTGAGGAGGTGCTCGGACCCTTGGCTGTCCTCACTCCCAAAGTGTAGCCGGATCTCCTCCAGGCGGTGGCTGTACGTCATGGGCCCTCCTGAAATGTTGACCAAGTGCTCCTTGTCCAGGCGGAGGGACACATGCCTTCCAGTGTTGTACATGGTCCCACTGACCTACAAGACAATGGATAACAGGTCAGACAGAGGTTTTCCTTCCATTTCTCTCCACAGCCCAGAGAAGTGCATGGTAGACCTATGCCATTTACATCTGATGGTAACACATCAGGATAAATCCACATGTGTGGAAGGGCATGGCAGCCTCTTCAGAGGGTTTTCCCTCCACACAGCTTCTAAAATACTTCTGGCAAGGCATAAATCACATTATCATTCAGGAACTTGAAGGGAGGAATTTAAGAGATTTTTCACCAACTGTGCTGTCTATTTTGTATATCACACCTTATAAAAATTAACTTGTCCCTCTCATCATAGTTGTTTGGAAGGTGGAGATGGTGTCAAAATTCAAAATCTCGGGTGTAAGAAACTGTAGAAAGCAATGAGCAGAAGGATCCAAGTGAGAGACAAGAAAGCCACTGTGGGTGACCAGAGGCAAGCCCCTGTGGGAGACTGATACTCTTTGAAGTCTCAAGCATCCAGTCCAGTTACCTTGGTTGGATTCCTCTCCCATCCCAGTAGCAGACCCCACACAGAAAGAGTTCAGGTCCTCACTCAGAGAACAGAGCTTCAGAGCTATTGGAAGAGAGTCACATGGGGTCCTATTTCTCACATCCAAGATGTATTTCTCATTTCCAGTCCCGTCTTGCTTCAGTTCCTCCCACTACTAAACTTCCTGCTTCCTCTTTCTCCCTCTTTTGCCCTTTTCTTAGGACCAATGCTCAGCTTCATTTCTGGGCTATGACCTTAGCAAACCTCTACAAATGACCCTGTGTCATTCCCATCTGGGTGTCTTCCTTACTTTCTTGGGTTAGCTCAGGAAGCTTAAGGGAGACTTGGAAGGAGACTTGATGGGTTGCTTCTGGGTTACTGGATGCTGAATTACCAGGATTTTCATCCTATTTATTCTGACCCTTTAGGTACACAGTTTTTTTTTTCCCCTCAGCAATTCCATACAGACTTCATGTAACTTTCATCTATCTATCTGCTAGTTGATCAATCACCAATCATTTACCTATCATCTATCAATCATCTATCACCTATTATCTGGCTGTCTATTTGTCTCCTCAGTTAGAGAGAGTGTCTTTTTATGTAGCTCAGGCTGGTCTTAAACTCCCAATCCTCGGGCCTTAAGTTCTGGGACTATAACTATGCATCACTATGCCTGGCTTAGTGAAATGTCTGATGATGTCATCAGATCTGGTCTTTGAATATCTACCCAGTGGCCTGCCCTTCTACTTTTCTGACCCTTGTCTTGGAAGACATTAGTTTAGTTCTTAGATTTTTCACTATGTCAGACAGTGGCAACTACCAGTTACTCCATTAACTTGCTTTTACTGTAAAGCACGGTCCATGTGGGGACAGATAGACAAGGGAAGGAGGGAGTGGGAGAAGCCAGAGTGAGAGCGAGCAAGTGGGCAAACAGATGAGAATTACTAGAACTTTCTTTTCCTTGGTCTCTCTTAACTCCAGTTCCTTCAGGAACTGCATTTATCAGGCACTTTACATCTAATTGGCAATTATCTTTTTTTTTTTTTTTTTTTTTTAAGTTAACTGTTCCTTGTAACCAAGTGATCCATGTGAAAGGTTCTCCAGCCTCAAGCATGTGCATGGCTAGTTCCTATGACAAAAGGAGAATATGTTTCTTTTAGGCTCCAGTTCAAGACTTTCTCTGTGTGTAATGGTTTAAGGTTTGACATTGCTTCAACCACCAAATAAAATTTATTTTTTCTAATTATTAAAATAATATACAGGCATTCTATGTGGTTCAGAACCTGAAAAGTTAAAGAAAAAAGCAAGTCATGATTTTAGAATTAATCAGCTAGCACTAATATGTTGGTATGCATAAGGGTAGTTGTGAAACATCACTCAGTCTCTACTTTCAGATGATCTACTTGGCTCTCACTCTGGACTTTAATGTGCTGGATATGAGGAACAGACAACACATTCTGAAGACTGGAAAGCAAAACAAAAACAGAGAATTTTGGTTCTCTGTTTCCCCAAGGTCCCCTTCTATACACATGGTTGTATCTTCATCCATCCATCCATCCATCCATCCATTCATTCATGCATTCATTTTCATCCATTCCTTCACTCATCAGCAATTCATCCAGGTTCAGAAATGGTTACATATCACTGATTGTGCTAGGAGTTTAGGATACTATGAGGAGCTTGCATGGTCTTTGCCTTCACAAAACTCACACTTCCTTCTGCAAGCTCCCAGTGTGCAGGCAGCTGGGGGAATATATAACATATACCATTATGTTGTTACAATTAGATGCAACATCTCCTTATCTCTACCCTTTCCCTAGACAATGAAATAACATTAATTTGTATTAATCATAAAAATATGTGTAGCCAGGGTATGGTTTGTTGCACTTTAATTTAGAAATAAAGGCTTGACAATGTTATGTATGATATCTGAATCTAACAGTACATCTGCACGGTAGTAATTAACACTGCACCACTGTCATTTTATCTCTAATGCTAATTACTGTGTTTCCAGTCAATGACTTTGGTGCATGGCGTATTGGGAAACGTGTGCTTCTGCAGACCAGGAATAGGTGAGTGCAGAAGCTGAAGCTGCAGAGGATATCCAGGTTGCCTCTGGCTGCCCCACAGCTCTCTAGTCCTTGTCTGAATTTATTGCAACCTGAGGCAGGAAGTGTGCGTGTGTGTGTGTGTGTGTGTGTGTGTGTGTGTGTGTGTGTGTGTGTGTTGCCCATTTTACAGATGAAGGAATTTAGGGAAGTTGACTTGAGTTCAGTGGCTTGTCTAGAATCATCACACAGTGAGCAAGAGGCAAACTGAGGACCAGTTATCTTGATGTAAGCAAAAGCAATGCTCTCTGCCCATTTCAGATGAAAGTTTGGTGTGGGGTGTCATTTCTTTTTCTGCCACTGTAGATAAGGTCTTTGGCAGTTCCTGGGGAGGGGAGTAACAGGATTGCTTTTCAAGAACATGGAAGTCTCAGATTGGATGCTAGGCTGCTGTCCATGGTAGGATGAAGACCAAAGAATACTTTGTTTCTCTAGCTACAGACATTTATACTGGTTTAAAACTAGTTGTAGCTACATGTATTAAATGAAGCAGGACATACACATATGCCTGCTTAGATTGTATGTCAATAAATAATATCAATAACTTTAGGACATACACAAATAATGTTCTTTTGTAAACCAAATAAACAAACATAAAAAAGAAATTAAAACAAGCAAAAAACAAAGAAACAAAGAAACAAACAAAAAACAAAACCAGCAACCCTGATTCCACCATGTTTCTTTTATAGCACTGGATGCTTTTGTGGAGCAAGTACAGTTTTGGTAGAGTGGCTAATAATCTGCCAGGCTTCCTGTTAGTGTGTTCATCATCTAGCTCATTCTATGGACAGCCCTATACTAAAGGAAATGAATTTGGCCAATGCATTTTTAAGATAAGAGGAACATTCACTCTTTGTGAGTTGGCCACAATCTGCCACTAGCAAATTGAATCTTTACTTGGTGTCAGAATGGATGCTAAATTCTGAGCCCACATTTCCTCTTTAAATCCTTTTAATTTCTTCCTCAACAAACCCAGCACCACTCTTGGTGTGGTACTTAGGGCTGTGCCATTTTCTTCTCTTTGGATGGGAAGATAATCAGGCTAAACCCATGTGTAGGGTGGCAGCTTCTCATAGGGAAGGCTTCCCTTGCCTCCCTTCTGTGGTCCTTTTGTGTCCTGAGACAAACAGCTGTCTTCGTAGAAAGAAGACCCGACTCTAGGCATCTCTGGCTGTTCAACCTGTTATTTTAACCACTGGTAATGATTAGGTTGTTATAATTACCAGGTGATTACTTAGTGATGTGTTGTTGCAGTGTTTTCTTCAAGAAGCAGGATGGTAATAGGGGGACCCTGCACTGGCTTGGAGTTTAGGATGTTTGGGATTTCTTATAGAGTTAGTGAGGGTTCTCCAGAGAAACAGATGTGACTTCCATAAAATCATACAGTTGTCAGGTGACATACTAAGGACCAGTGACCTTGATTTCACTGAAGCTGAAGGTCATAGATCCAAGTAGGCTGGTCAGCCAGTAAACTTCAGATCCTACTGTTTCTATGCCCTCAACACTGAAGTTGCAGGCTTGTGCCACCGTCAGAATTTTCTTCATGGAGTTCTGGGGATCTGAACTCAAGTTCTCATACTCGTGTACCAGGTAATTAACTGACTAAGCCATCTCTCCAATCTGTGGTGTATTATTTTTTAAATATAAATTAAAAAAAACCAAACACGTTAAAGATCCTTTGGACACTGTGCTTGTAGGATTGATGTTTATTGTAGAAAGCTGTTTGAGAGAACATTGCCTTTAGAACATCCAAAATGTTCAGTAGTTACTCGCTTGATTTAGCACAAGTCTAATGTGAAGTTTTTGTTACTTTCCCTCACAAGGTAGCCCACCTAAAATATCCTGTGATAAACTGAAGAATATTTCCAATAGCACAAATGGAAATGTAGGACTACAAATGGAGTCATTAGAGTAAATGGGATTCCTACTGTATAAAAGGAAAAGAAGGCCATGAGGTCTATGCAGGAGATCCATGCCCCCATATCTTTGAGAAAGGCTATGTAGGGCAGGTTGGTCTTGAACTCTCAATCTTCCTACCCCATCTCCCTAGGGCTGGGATTACAGGCATTGTGCCATCATGTCATGCTCACCTCACTTTTTAACTCAGGAAACTAGGCACAGCCAGACTAAATAATCACTCAAAGGACAAGGGAGGATGCAAGAGGATCACAATGCTTGTGTTACTACAATTCAAGAGACAAAAGCCTTCTAGGATCTCTGAGAGCAACTTTCAAAGACACCAGAGAGAGGCTGCACTTGACTTCTCAGTGGTTCTGTGGACGTCAGAAATTTACTACTGCAGGTCATTATGCTGAGTGATACAGGAAAGACAAACCTCATATGTTCTCCCTCATTGTATGGAAATCGATAAGACAGCCTTGTAGAAATACAAAATGGAATGGTGGACACTTGAGTGAGACATAAATACATTAAGAATAGTTTGGGACAGGGAAGGATGGTGTGGGAATAGGGAATAGGGGAAAGAGGGATGCTGCATCGAAGAAGGGTTAAGGAAGCTGGCCAATGAATCATTCAATAATGTATGTTAAATCCCAGCAAACTCTATTAACCTGTATGCATGATACATGTCTAAAATGTAAAGATTAAAGACAAATTTATTGATTGTCTTTGTGTTAGTTGTAAGGGACTCGTCTGAGCTTATGGCTTCAGGAAGCTGCAGTTCATCACAGCAGGGAAGGCACGCTGGTCAGGGCCATGTCTCTTGTGGCAGAGCATCTGTTGTTGTGGTACCAACCAGACAAAGCAGGATGGAACCAGGGATGAGTGTGACTTTGGAAGGCCAGTCGCTATGATCTGTTTCTACTAGTCAGGCCCCATCTCCTAAAGGCTCCACAGCCTTTGAATTGGTGCTATAAGCTTGGAAATGAGTGTTCAGAACAGGGGCCTGGGAAGGCCATGGCAGGTTCAAACCATAATGATCTTTTTGTTTATTTCCCTTTTTGGGTGGAGCTGGCACTTGGACCGTGCTCACTGGTTACACAGGAGTGCTGGCATTTGCATTGCTGGGATGTGGCCTTACTCATCAGACTGTGTTTTTGCTGTTGCCATAAGTCACACATGACTGTAAATGCACTTGGTGGAGGGAGGATATCCATGACATCATAGCAGCAGCAGTGACTGGCACATTCCAGGCAGCATTCTTGGTAACATTGCACCTATTAGCTCATCTAATGCTTACACTGACCTTGTGAGGCAGGCTAACTTGTCCTTAGATGAAGAGCCTTAATGGGTTAAAAGCCTGTACTTAAAGTTTCTCCATGGGAGCTGGGTGGAGGTGGTGTAAACCTTTAATCCTAGCACCCGGGAGGCAGAGGCAGGCAGATCTCTATGAGTTTGAGGCCAGCCTAGTCTATAGAATGAGTTCCAGCACAACCTGGGCTACACAGAGCAACCCTGTCTCGAAAAACAAAACAAAACAAAAAAGTTCCTCCATGGGAAACCACAAGAGCCAGAATTGTCCTCCAGGATATTGTGATTCCAAGTCCTACAGCTTTAAAAGTGAGTAATAATAGGTCAGCAGGAAGAGTTGGTGAAACTGTGTAGTTTATGTGCGGCATCTAGACTTAGGGGTCAACTCAAATAAAAATATAACCTTAATGCAGAGATGACAGAGTGTGTTTAATTTGCCCAGGTCTGGGTTGAACATCTTTACATTTCTAGATCTAGGGAAGCAGGATTTTAGTTCCCACTTGCTGAGAACTGAGAGATGGGTCATGTATATCCAATGTAAGCTTACCAACCGAATGTCAGATCCCATAATTAGGAAGGCTACTTGGTTCCAAGAAGGGTTAGTGAAGAGTGGCTGACAGCCTGTCATAAATTACGTGTCTTCCCTTTGCAACTCAGCTTCCCTATTCCGCATCTTTGACTGGTTTGCTCAAGTGTGTAATAGTTCTTTGCGATGTAATTAGTGAGCGTAAGAGATTTAAGAATACTGCTTAGCCCAGTTTCCTGCAGAGTTCTGATACACCAAGGGGCTGATTTGTGAAGGCCAAATGCAAAAAGCTAGGGGCCTGCCTGTTCACATGGCACCCGGGGTGGGGGGTGGGGGGGAAGGCATTGTTCAAGGAAGAACAGTATGGAAGAATCGACTCAAGTCCATTCATCGACAACACTGCAGCAGAGTGAATACACAGGTGGGTAAAAAGAAGGGCCAAATGGAGTGTCAGGTTCAAAAGACTTCAGGAATAATCAAACCCAACAAACCAGAAAACTGAGACAGACCCCAAGCTAGAACTCACCCCCACTGTCTTTGTTCATTGACTGACGGGCTCATCTCTTCCGAGTCTGCTTTCAATTCACTTTTTAAAATCAGTATACGAAGAATCAGGCTTCATGACAGCAGCTTTCAAACACAATTTACTTATTTTTGTTGTTTCTCTTCCCCCTCTTTCCTTCCCTGTGCCCATCCCCCACAGCCTTCTGCACACTTGAGTGTCATATGTGATCTCTTGCTTCCCCACCCCACACAGTTCTGGATTCCTCTTTTCCCTTCTTCTGATCTCCCACATTGTTTCATGGTTTAAATCTATGCTCACATCCTCTAAGTGTAAACTAACACAGCCATTGTGGAAATTAGTATGGAGGTGACTCAGAGCATTAAAAACAGAACTACTATATGACCCAGATATACCATTTAGGCACATACCCCAAAGACTCTGTATACCACTGCAGAGACACCTGTGCATGCATGTTTATAGCCACATTATTCACAATAGCAAGGGAACGGAACCAGCCTAGATGCCCAGCAACAGAAGATGGAAAGTGAGAACATGATGTGTATACACAACAAGAAACTGTGAAATGTGCAGGAAAAAGGAAGAATGTGGAAAATATTACATTAAGTGGGGGTGATCCAGACTCAGAAAAAACAATCTCATGTTCCTTCTTATGTACTGATTCTTTTCTTCTTAATCTTTACTTTTCTTTTTCCTCAATTTTTCATTTTATTTTTATTAAAATTATTTTATTTTTATTAATTATTTTTTTTACATCCTGATCACAGCCTCCCCTTTCTCCTCTCCTCCCACTCCTCTTCCCACCTCTCTTCTGCTCCCCCTATCCACCCCTCCTCTGTATTTACTCAGAAAGGGACAGGCCTCCTATGGGCATCAGCAAAGCATGGTATATCAAACTGCCATAAGACCAAGCATCTTCCACTGTACTCAGGCCAGGCAAGGCAATCCAGCATGAGGAATAGGTTCCCAAGAACCAGCCAAAACACCAGGAACAGCCTTGATCCCACTGTCAGGAGTCCCACAAATAGACCAAGCTACACAACTGTCACATATATGCAGAGGGCCTAGTTCGGTTCCCTGGTTTTTGGCTCAGACTCCTTGAGTTCCCAGGATCCAGGGTAGCTATTTCTGTGGGTTTTCCTCTAATGTTCCTGAGCCCCCTGGCTCCTACAATCCCTCCTCTCTCTCCTAAGCAGGACTTCGGCCCAGTGTTTGGCTATGGGTCTCTGAACCTGCCTCTATCAGTCACTGGATGATTTTGTACATGAAAAGAATATCTACATCTTTCCTGACCCTCCTTCTCCCTCCTGCCCAATGCCTCCTCCATATCTTTCTCAAGTTCATGACCTCTTCATCTTTAATTATTATTGTTGTAAACACACACACACACACACACACACACACACACACACACACACACATCCTATTGAGTCCATTTTGTATTGCTTATATATACATGTCTCCAGGACTGACTACTTAGAATGGACAGCCTACATGTAAGTTTATCCTCAGAGGAAACTTATTTTTGCTCTTCTAGTAGCCCTTGACAGCCTGTAGCTCATCATCTAGGTATAGGCCACTGTGGACTTTCCCTGCTCCTTGTTGGCATGTTAACTGGTGTGGTGGTCATTATAGTGTTTCTGTTCAGGTAAATTATTTCTGTTGATGCATACTGACTGAGTATAAAGTACTGGAGTGCTAAGTGTATGTACATACTACTAGAATGCTAGGTGTGCATGAACATAGTTCTGGAGTACTGAGTGCATATACAAAATACTGGAGTATTATGTATAAAAACCATAATCCATACAAAAATAGAAATGAATTACCCTGATACTTTCAGATGCCACTTACATGACACTGTGTATCTGGATAGTGGAAAATACACTGTATCTGTCCAAGTGTTTTTATTTTACTTAAGTTTCACTATAATGGTTAGGAATGGTAGGGATTGGATATAGAGAAGGTAAAGACTGTGGAGCTTTGGATGTGGGCAGGATCTCACCCATCACTTTTAAGCCTGCAGGGAAGACACAGAGAGGCTCCTTCCG
Organism: Onychomys torridus; assembly: GCF_903995425.1. Taxonomy (NCBI): domain Eukaryota; kingdom Metazoa; phylum Chordata; class Mammalia; order Rodentia; family Cricetidae; genus Onychomys; species Onychomys torridus. Next base: position 81,738,744 of record NC_050450.1, on the reverse strand, counting down.
TAGCACTGCTTAATTTAATCTTTCTCTTTTTCATCTCAGTCAGCCTGCTTTCATCCCATGTAAAGATTAGGGTTTTAAAAATCTGGACAAACAGATGAAATAATCACATATGATGCCTACAATTATATCAATTCTACTGTTACAAAAAATAGATCCAGTTTATGGTAATATTGATTCTTTAAATAATGGATCATTTCTTCACAAACTCCAGGCATATATGAGGCTGTGAGATCCCAGAAAGAACCTCTTGATCTTGACTGTATCTAATGTTAATGGCAGGATGGATGAAGAACAGGTGTGTAAGACATTGCCTGGTCCACCAACATATGGGCTAAGTGAAGAGGAGACTTCCTGTCCTCCATGGTCCTTGAGAGGACCATAAGCTGGTGGCAAGAATTAGACCTAACATTGGCTTGCACACACAGTTATTGGCACCCCAGACCTGCCCAAACTCTGAGCATGAGTATTCTAGATACTCAGAAGTATCGAGGATGAGTTTTTCCATTATAGCTCTGGTATATGAGTTCCCAAATGGGAGTCCTGGGTACTGCTTTCCAATTATCACATTGAGAGCCTGAAGGGTTGTTGCCAAGTCACTCACAGCTGGTTGTCTGAATTTAATTTTTTTGAGTCCCTACTGACTGGCTGGAGTCCTTTGTGGATGAAGAGAGCAACTGGAACCAAGATGGCACCATTTGCTTGAAAACAGATTGCTTCTAATTTTCCTGACCCATCAGCTCAAATCAGGGCTAAATTGAACACACACATTTGTAGTATTTATTTGTATTTAAAAAAATATATTTTAACAAACAAACTATATCTATTTAATGTATGTTTTATTACATATTATGTACCTGGTATATATTACAGAGTATGTATTTAATGGCTTACATTTTTATTGTGGTTTTATCAGCACCCGCACAGCACTAGGTTTCTACTTATTAAATCAAAAGTGACCAGATTTTGTTTTGAGCTTTGTCTGGGTACCTCAGCCAGTATTCTTCATCTGAGTCAGTAGGTATGAGGTGGGACAGGAGTAACTGCTGGCTTCTTTTATGACTTCTTTTTTGAGGAATTCTGAGCTGAATCAAACAGATATTCAATGCTAGAGGGTAAGGACACAGCAGTATAGAGTAATTTCTTTCATCCTCTTCCTATGCCTTAAGGGACTGCTTTAATAATTATAAAGATATGCTACCAAAGTTCCTTCTAGACATATGTAGATGACTATACATTGATTCATTTTGGGACCAATAGTTTTCTCTAAACTGTGAAAATCCAAGGTTAGGTCACTTTAATTAACACATTGAGACTTGCCGTAGAACGGTTATTTCTATCGTAATGTCATTTAATTCAATCCCTGATTCACAGGGCTTCAGGCAAATAACTCCTAATCTCCAGTTATTTCATCTCCTAAGAGGAGCCTCTAAAGTAGAGCCCATGGAATACAGTGGCACCAGCATGGGGGCGGGGGGAGCGTGTAGATTGCCTTCTTAGCATTCCTCCATATGGGTATCACTGGTCCCTCTGCTCAGGTATTAGAATCCTTGATGCCAGTTTTTTTTTTGTTGTTGTTGTTTTGTTTTTTGTTTTTTGTTTTTTGCTTTTGTTTTTCCAAAAGAAACTAGAAGCAGCCAATGCTTGGGGCATAATTATATGGCAAGTGCCATTGCTTATTCAACATTTCATTGTACGCAAGTTAATTATTTGACATTAATCTCTTATGGTGTTGTAGTTTAGATATGGAGTGTCTCTCCAGTAGGCTTATGTGTTGAGGCTTGCTCCCTATTTGCTGGTCCTAATGACTAAGAAGTGATTGGACTCCAAGCCCCAGGCCTCACAATGGACCCATTCCTTGACACATTCATAATGTGATAGCATTGTGGGTGGTGGTGCCTTCTTGGAGGCAGTAGATCCCTGGGGAAGATTTACCTCATATTCACTCTCTCTCTCTTCTTCACCTTCCCCAAATAGGCTACCATGAGGTGAGCAACATTGTCCTCCACACCATTCTACCATGCTATATTTCCTTACCATACACTCAGAAACAATGGCACCAGTTGACCTTGATTGAAACCTTTGAAACCATGAGGCAAATACACTCTTTCCTACTTTAAACTGTTTCTCTCAGGGATTTGTCTGTAATGAGAAGTCTGACTGGCACATACCACATCCTAGACTTGCTCACTGTGAGCTGCTGGGCTTCATACTATACTCAAGTGCACATAATCATCAGAAAATGTGCACAAATGAGACAGGAACCACACGGACTGGTTGGGGGTTGACTAGGGAGGTTGACTAGGGAGCACTGTGCCTCATCTTTAGGTGTCTCTGAGATACAGGGCACTGGGAGATGGGCCAGTAAAGAGAGGCTAAAAAGAGCCTGAGAACAGGGAGACCATGGATACATGATGACACACACTCTACAGAGTATTCTTTTATATTATCATTTTTAAAGTAAACAAAGGGAATCTTGCTTCTGATGGTTCAACATGGGCTAGAGTACAAAGACCCGTCCAAAGGAAAAACTACCAGTAGAAACAGAAGGTGGCTACAAGCTGCAATTTTTAAGTTTTCTATTGCCTATATTAACAAAACAAGAAACAAAACAGTGAAGTTGACATTAAGAATATATTTCATCTAACCTAATATATCTAAAGTGTTGTTTCAACTTGTAATCAATACGAAAATTGCTAATGAGATATTTTGCACTCTTTCCCCCACTGCCCTGAGTCTTAGAAGTGCAATGTGTCTTTTACACTTCAAAGTACATCCCAATTTGGACTCATCACATGTTACACACAGCCAGCCCACCCCAACTGAGGGTTCTGGATCTGAGGATTCAACTGATAACCGATTGACAATATTTGACAAAAACAAACAAACAAACAAACAAACAAACAAAAAACAGAATTGCATCAACTGTAAACAAGCGCAGACCTTTTTCATGCCAATATGTCATCAGTATTGCAACCACTGACATAGCACTTCATTGTATTAGATGTTTTAAGTAATGTAGAGATAAATTAAAATAAAAGGGGGTGTTTGTAGGTTATATGCAAATAAAGAACCTTTTGATATTAGGCACTTGAGTGTTGATGAGTTTTGAATCTGAGAGTAGTCTTCAAATGAATCTCCCGTGGCTACTGGCAGATGAATATATTCCACAGCAACAGGAAGTTAGTGGCCACCATACAAAAGAGGGTGGCTTGGCTCATCTTCCTTTCAAACCTGCTCTCTGTTTAGAGTGGGCTAGTTGGGCATTTGCTGAGGCTACTAAACTCCAAGGAGAAATAGTCTAGAAATAAATTAAGACTACGTCGTCACCAGTTTATATCTGTTTCCCACCCAAGCAACAGCCTTTAATCTACCAAGCTTTTTAATATTTTGAGTGTGATTCACATTGCAACTTTTATGGGGCACACAGGCATAGAACTTACATAACTTATACAAATTATGAACCTCTTAATATTCCTGCTAAGAAGCTGGTTGTGTGTGAAAATCATTTCATTAGCTGAAAAGATCAGCCACATAAAAGTGGGAAAGCTTTTGTTCACAGGTGTATTTACTGGGAGATCATAAAGGAATTCCCAGATGCCTTCATGTGTCTGCTTCCTTCTCCCTGCAGGATCACATGGCTCTATTTCCATCTTGAAGGTCAGGCATTCATTCTACATTCACCAAAGCTATTAGTCTTGTCAGTTAATGACCGTACAGCTGATATTTCCCCTCACTGTTCAGTTTTCACATGCTTTTCACAGCTCAGAGACTCTGCAGGTTTATGAATAGCCCCTGTCCTCTGCAAGGAAGAGTCAGGGTCTTAAGCAGATAAAGAAATATCATCCATAACACAATAGTGCTCCATTCTGATGCACCTGTGATCAGACTCTTGTCTGTTGCTATGGACTACTGCAGCTGTGTGTGTGTGTGTGTGTGTGTGTGTGTGTATTTATGTTCACATGTGTAGATGCATATATGTGTCATGGTGTGTGTACAGATACATATAGAGGCCCCAAGTTGAAATTGGGTGTCTTCCTCAATCTCTTTACACTTTATTTATTAAGGCAGGGTCTCTAACCCCAGCTACTCTTTTTAGCCAGCTTGCTCCTGGGTTTTCCTGACTCTACCTCTGCTGGGATTGTAGGTAGACACCACACCTGTTCACCTTAAAAAATGTTTATTATACCAACCCCTTAAGGTTCAGGACCATCTTGAAAGAGGGCACTAAAATACTGTAAGGTTCAGAATTCATGGAAGATCAGAGCAAAGCAGTGTGTTCTAGGCATTGCAGGGCCACAGCACTATGAACTCTTGGCTGCTGTGGCTGCCTGCACAAGACCTGAACCAAATCCACCCAGTCAACCATCCAGCTTTGGAGAAGTACTCACAAGGCACCATTCCTAGCTGAGGAGCTATGGACAGTTGATGGCTTCTGGCAGAGGGAAAGTTAGTTTTCTTCAAGGGTTTGAATCTAGTCTGTTGACCATGCTCTACTCCATGGCCCCAAATCCAGAAGTATATGGGCAGCATAAATAGGACTCTATAAGTTGTTTAAAAAAAAGAGAGAGGGCACAAAGTTGGGGGATTCGGGAAGTAAGGGGTGAGCCTGGGAGGAGTTGGAGGGAGATTGGGAGTTGCATGTGATCAAAATACATTTTATGAAATTCTCAAAGAATCAACGAAAGTGTTATGTTGGCATTTTTAGTTTGTATTTTGTAGGTACTGGGATTGAATGTTGGGTCTCAGGCATGCTGGTCAACCTTTCTACCACTGAACTGTATCCTCCAGCCTTCTGCTTGGGTTTCTTATGTGGGTTCTGGGGATTGTTCTCCACTCTTCATGTCTGCATACACAGCAAGAGCTGTATCCACCTTCCCAGACCTAATATCTAGGAATAGTATGCATCCATTTTTGAAACAAGTGACCAAGCAAGTCCCCCCCCCCTTTTATTTTTAATGAGAGGCTACATCTAGAGACGGTCCTACTGATATTTCTATGTCATGCTAAGTCTCTCTCTGGAGCTCTCCATGTCTGCCACTGTGCATGCATTAGCCATTCTTTTTTTTGCCTCTGCCCTAGGAAGTAGGCATTTTCTTTATCATCATTGGATGAAGAAACTGAGGTTCAGTGAGGGTCAATAGGTCACAGAGCGATAAGAATCAGAGTTAGTGAATGAAAGACAGTCCTGCTGGGCTGCTGAATTGCTCTAAGGAGAGATGAGCTGGTCCAGGGAAACCGTGGCCATTTCCTAGAGAAGAAAGCACCAGAAACTTGGAAACGGGTAAGATGTGGGCATCCAGAGATATCCGGAATAGGAAGGCATAGGAGTAGGAAATGAAAAGCATTCGAAAAGAATAGCCCAGGTGTCTACTGCTCAGGATCCTGGAATACAGGGACAAAAGCAGCCCTGATGTGGCTGCACAGGTTATCTGTGACAGCAGATAATGGGCATTTGCCAGATGACAGACTGTTAGTATTTCACGCTGGTTATCTTTTTGTACTCCACCCATACATGACAGGTAGGTAGGATCCCTAGCTCTCTGTTACTAACAAGGAAAACTGGGATCTAAGAGGTTAAATAAACTGCCTAGGTTGGAGAGGCAGCACAAAGGATGGAGGACTCGAATGTGTGTCTGCCTGGCTCTTTCTACTGCAATGTGAAATAAATCACGTTAACAAAGGACACCTTTTGTAAGAAGTAATTCCCTGCTGGCATGCTCTGCCCTACTACACTGATCCTCCACATTTGCGACATTTTTATTTTAGAGAAAGTTCCCCCATCGTGCCGCCAGTTCTCACCCCACCCCTGCTAACCTCCTTCTCCTTCTTCCCCAGCCTTTGGCTAATAGCAATAAAATCTAAAAGTCAACAGCCAAGTAAAGCCCAACGACATGATAAAGTAGCTGACAACAGGAGCTAGAATTTCACCTCCAGGGTGAGCATACACACATCGCAATAACCAATACTTCAGAGATACATGGCTCTGTTCTGTGCAACTGATAATTCACATCATGGCTTCAAAGCAGTGACAGTGGCAGCCAATTTGTGTCTGGTAGAGTAAAATGCCTGTAGAGGTGCAGTGTGTGCTGTGGTGTGGGTTTTCTTCTTTTTTCTGGTTGTTGTTGAGCCCACAACCTGGGTCTCCAACAGGGGAAAGCAAGTGGTACCCTTTAATTTCACCCATGACCAAAGTATTGAGTGGCCACAAAGTTATTTGTACAATTGATCCTGCGGGTACCAGGAGAGCATGTTCACCAGCAGAATTAGATCCAGTCAAAGACGGCCCTTTGTACCTGTTTCTCAGAAGCAGAAAACAGTCATGAACTGAGAGGGCCAAAGAGAAACCATTCAACCCATCTCCACATCTCTGCATCCTGTCCTTTTAGAAGAACACTTGGATTTCTCGTCAGTGAGGGGACATCACCACGCCTTGCCTTCCTATTACACATTTTCCCTTCTACTTTCTTTTTAATTCATCAGTGAGTTTCAATTGCTCATGGTAAAGCATGGGTTTCCTAGTCCCTTCCAGTTGATATCATGAACACACACACACACACACACACACACACACACACACACACACAGCGCAACTCTTCTTTTGTTCCACTTCTTATAAGTATTTGGAAACTTTAAAGACTCCTCCTCTTTGAGCCTTCTATGGCCTGTTCCATCCTCTCTGTCCCCAGAGCCTCTCTCTTAGAGCCCTCTCATCTTACACTATCCTTAACTCCTTGTGCTTGCAAAACCAGCATCTCAGTTTCTCAGATCTCAGACTCTTAATATAGTCAAATGCATCATGCTTTAACATCTCATATGGCAAAGAAAAAGAATGCCACTAATAAAATAACTACATGCCATCCTTTGTAGAAAGCATCCCAAAGAGATGTTGGAAAATGCATCTTGAAAGCGATGTTCTCATCTCAATGAAACAGCATCTCAAAATGCCTGTAATTGGCTTCTGCACCACACTTTTGTAGCGGCGTAACAGGTCTTGACCAGCAGGCCCCAAGTGACACCTCCTTTCCTCTATGTAGATGCCGCTTCTCACCCTTCAGGACCATCTCATCCACCTCCGTGGGACGTCAGTCTGCGTTATGAGGCTCTCCTGTGTTGCCATGGCACTTTAAATTTGCTCATGTGTCAAAGCTCATCGGCATGCTTTATAACCACTTTCAAGCATGTTTCTCCTTACAGGGACCATAAAGAATTGACGAGCACGGCGTGCGTCTCGTCCTCAACATCCCCAATACCTGACATGAGAAGTCCTCTGTGAGGGATTGCTGAACATAGTTATAGTTAGACATGTAGCTTCTAGACATGGACACTAGAGGGCAGTGTGGAATCATCCCAGACAAAGACTGGTTGCTCCCCAAGAATCTAGGTTGCAGAGGTGGAAGAAAGCTGGCCTCCTGTGGGCAAACTGGCTGAGAGCCTGGAGCCTGTATCGCTCCAAGGGCACAGTGCCATTCTGCTGAATCTACTTTGAGGCTGCTCCTTGCGTTTGTATCCCTTGCCAGACTGCCCACTAGGTGCTTTCGGGAAGCTGCCTCAGCGCGTTCCTTATTAAGAGTCAAAAGCTCTTCTCTGATTCCCACCCGAGGCAGAAGAGGATGGAGGCCACAGACAGGGAAAAGAAATGTCTCCCCAACATCCTCCTCATTCTAAGGAAAGCAAGCATATTCGAAGGGCCTGCAGTATAATTGGTCCACTTTGAAGAACAACAGGTAACAGCATCAATATTTGATTTTTAAAAGGTTGTGTGAACAGTTTTAAATATTAAAGATGAAGGCAAAGACTTAGATCGTCTTTTCATCTCTACAGTTGAAGCATTTAAAGAGGAAAACGGAGCTGAGGAGCGCAGTAGGCCTGTGTGCCCATCAAATAGTATTCAGTTGCAAGAAAGCACAATCCTTCCAGGGTGTGTGTGTAAGACTGGAAAGTAGTATCTGTAGCAGAGAAGTTTTCTGTTCATTATTTCTGTAATGAGAGGGAAAGAAAGCAACCGCTGGAGTAACTTTCTCTGTCTCATCGTGGGCTGTTGTGTTCTCTCAATGACTGGTCTGGGACAGGTTCTGAGAAGCCTCAGAAATTAACTATCCAACTTCCCGGCTAATGAGCCCAATATGTCAATTTCCAGTGATCAAAATGATGCAATTCGATAAAGCACGGTTCACTTTGTAAGGAAATATACTTTTAATAGGGAGAACGGGAGGGTCAGGGTCCTCCCGAGATAATTATGGGCCAGTGGAATTAGAGGCGTGGAGCTGCACTTACTGTCTGGGGATGCCCAGTGGGGTTTGTGTGGCAGATACTGTCTTTCAGGGACAATAAATTCCTTCATTATATTTCCATTACTGCATTAATGTAGCAATGTCCCATTTACTTGTAACCAAGGCGCCTGCATTCCGGAAACTTGGCATTTAATGCTAATGAGAGTTTGCAAGCCAGCTCTCTCTCTCTCTCTCTCTCTCTCTCTCTCTCTCTCTCTCTCTCTCTCTCTCCCTTCCTCTCTCTGTTTCGATCTCTTCCCCTCTCTCTGTTTCAATCTCCCCCTCCACCTCCCCCCTTTGTATATGTGTGGCATTGTCTGGCTTCGATGCAACAATATAAGCAGAACATCAGGAACCTGGAAGGACACTGGGGTGTGTCTAGCAAGCTGAGGTGGCTATGGTCATCCAGACACATGGATTTCTTGGAAGAATTAACAGTGGGTGTTAGGAAGCAAGAGAGCCAAGAGTAAATTGCAGCTGAAGAGAGACACTGAGATCATTACCAGGTTATGTGAGACCTAGCCTGCAAAGACAGAAAGCCCTATAGGTAAGGCAAACAGGACTCAAAAGCACAGGAATATTGTGCAGCCCAAAGTCTCAGGACCTAGGCTCTTAGCTGTGCATTGTTGGAAGGGTTGTTCAACTTCTCTGGGCTGTAGTTTCCTTAACTGGTGTTTAACTTGCTAGAAAATCATCTATTAGCAGAGAAATAAGAAAATTATACCAGCTTGTTTATTTTTATATTCTCTAACAACAGATAGAAGAAATAAAGAAACCCCCTAGTATCAGAATTCTTTTTTGAAACCATTTTTAATCTATAATAGAACTTACATAGGAAAGTAAAATTGTAGTTATTTTGAATAACTTAGATATTGGTTTGTGACGTTTCTATGAACCAGTAGGTGTGCAACGATGATGTACTAGCTAAGAAGTATTTACTTCAGGTGAGAAGCGAGTGGTGCTGAGTTTGACCCCCTACCCTGATGGTTAATGGCTGATGAGGCTCATCAGTTTGCCCAATCTTTGAAAGAAGATTCCTGCTTGGCAAGAAGTTGTAGAGGGTGTCTGACAGGCTTTCCCCACTTACAAAATTCTCTTCCTTTTTTTAAAAAAAATTAAATTCAACTACTGTGCACTGAACATTTCAATTCAAGTTCATGGTATGTATCAGTTCATACTTACAATGATTTTATGAGGAGGATTTAATTATTTCTGCTTTTATAACATTTCTTTCTTTCTCTTTATGTGTTGGTGTGTCAGTTCTTTCTTTCCATATAGTAGGTCTTGGGGATCAAACTCAGATCCTCAGGCTTGGAAGCAAGTGCCTTTACCCACTGAGCCACCTTGCTGGCTCACTGTGTCTATTTTGAGAGGTGTGAAAATGGAGACTCTGAGAGGTTAGTAGTTAATTCCAAGCACAGCTAACAGAAAGAGCAGGGAACACCTTATTCCCATCTTTGGGTAGACTCCATATCCCACAGTCTTTCAGTACTTCATGCTCTATGGTCAGTAAACTGTGGATTTAGTTCTCTTAAAATTTTAATATAAATTTCATATTTTGGAATAAATCTAGATTTGCATTAAGGTTGCAAATACATTATCCTAGAGAATTCTAGGACACCTTTCAGCTTCCCCAAATGTTGATATTTTACATAAACATTGTTTATTTGTCAAACTAAGAAATTAATGTTGGCATGTTGGATTAGAATCCTTTGGGAATATACTACAGAGATAACTTGCACATATATGTTTATTGCTTCACTCATCACAACAGGCAGGGACTGGAACCAGCTCAGAAGCCTACTGAAATGAATGAATAATAAAAATGCAGCATACACCCACAATGTAATTTCATTCAGCTATAAAGAAAACTGAAATTTGATATTTGTAGGAAGATAGAATCACAAGTTATATTAAGTGAATTAAGTCATTCTCAGCAATACAAATACCATATTTCATCCCATATGTAAACTCTATAACTAAAATTGTATGTGAGTGCATGTATGTGAGAATGTATATATGTATGTATGTGTGTATATGCGTGTGTGTATATGTGTATGAGTGTATGTATGTATGTGTATATGTGTGTGTATGCATGTATGAGTGTGTGCATGTAAGTATGTGTATTAGTGTATGAGTATATGTATGTGAGTGTGTGTATGAGTGAGTGTGTTATATGAATGTATATATGTAAGTATGTATGTGAGTGTATATGTGAGTGCATGAATGAGTGTGTGTATGACTGGATATATGTGAGTGTGTTTGTGAATGTGTATGTGTGAGATGAAACTGGAAGTGACCATAAGAGGAAAAGAAGAGGTCTTAACTGTGAGGGGGACACAGAGAGTGGGATGCGTGTGGCACCAGAGCAGGAGAGGAAACCTTCAGGAGGAAGGAAGACATGTGACCTACATTTTGCATTCATTGCTATCTCCTGATATCTCACAAGAAGCAGCTCGAGGGAAGACGGGTGTATTTGGGCTTGCAGTCCCAGATGTGCAGCTCAATGTGATGGGGAGCGTACCACTATGCAGAGGATGGCTGTACCTCCTGCTTCAGGGAGAGTGCAGGAAGTAGGACTTGGCTAAGAAACCTTAGGGCCCTCCCCCAGTGACTCATTTCTCCAGCTAGGCCCCACCTTAAGGCTTGCTCTGGATAGTGACCAAGTATTCAAAGACACACATCTGTGGGAGACATTTCAAATCAAAATACAATAGAAAGAACCAGCCAGAGATTTGCAGGAACAGTGGCATGAGCATAGGTGGGTGAATTAGAACAAAGTATAATGACAGATGTATGTTGAAATGTCATAGTTAAACCTATTACTTTGTATACTAACTTAAAAATTAATAAAAAGGACATTAACATTGGCAGTTGACTATCAAATAGACTACACATTTTGTTTGATTTTTTTCACTAATTTTTCTACTATGTCCTTTTTAGTATTTCAGGATCCAAGCTGGGATACCATATCTCATTTAATGGTTGCTAGTTTTAATATAATTATTTGCTACAACTTCATATGGAAAAGGTTGGGTGGAGTTAAAGATTAAGGGCCATCTTTTGTGTGTGTGTGTGTGTGTGTGTGTGTGTGTGTGTGTGTGTGAAGTTGTAGTATAGATGGACTACATACACCAGCATAAACTAGAATGAATGAGCTTTTAAGAAAATGAGGACACCAAATTGGATAAGTAGGGAACAGTGATGGGTCTGGGAGGAATTGGAAGAAGAGGGGTAAATATGATAAAAATACACTGTGTAAAAGTATCAAAGAATTAATAAAATGCATATTAGTTTCTCATTCATTCTGCATCTGCTTTTATAGACAGTTTTTCAAACACATTGCACCTGCCACTTTGATTTCAGCTGAGCATCTTGGCTGCAAAGGTTGGGACTGAGATTCAAGAGCGACACTCTGTCATTGTCTTCTTTCAAGGATGGGAAATTTCAAATAAACTTTGAGCTGTAACATTCGCTGCACCAAATATTCCTGGAGTTCCCACGATTATCAATAAATAAGACATTCCATCATCTTTAAGTCGTGAAATCTTTTGATAAATTGAATTCCATAAAATATTGCTCTATTGATCTTCATGCTCAGCTTTCAATAAAGAAAGCCATCCAGAATTGCTGGCTGGGATTTTCCTGCATGGAGGAGGCTGTGTGCTGATATGAGGATGGACATTTATGAGGCCAGGATCATTGACTCTAAATTTCAGTTCCTGGTACCACACCAAATGCAAACCAACTACAATGACCTGTTCTCCATCACGGAGGCCTTAACTTTATAGCAGAATTTCACTGACACAGAAAATTTTGTGGAGTGCTCCAGAACCTACACTGCGAGTCCCAGGCTCTTTGCACACTGTGGGCATGTGATCTGTGCTGATGTCCCCTTTCTGATAGAACAGGAGAAAATCAAGTTCCTTCTGAATTCAGTTTTGACTGTTGATCACATTTCCAGAAAATAAAGAGCTGAGGATGAGAAGTGACGCTATGGCAAGAAAAGGCCAACGTCCAGATACAGTGTGCTTCTTCTCCGTACCAGTTTCTATGGGGTTGATCTTGGTCTTGAAATAGACTGCAATGATATGCTAGTACTTAGAAGATTTAAAAAAAACAAATAACATTTTCATGCTTTCACGATGACAACATGTCTGGAATGCCATCTGTTCTCTCCATGTGTTAAGGCAATTCAGTAAGAAATTAGTGTTTAGAGGACTAATATTTAGCCTCTTTATAGTTTTTCTAGTTGGGTGGACTACTATGCTAGGGACAGATGAAAACAGGGTTTTGCCACTGTTAGGCATATTGGGTCACTCACAGTCCTTAGATAACTATGATGTTCCAGAGGGGAGAGCAGAAAAGTCTCCATAGGCCGAGGATTGAGCAGTACATACACAATGACATTGTCATGACAGAGATTTGCAAAAGGTGCTGTGGAATATAGAATATATAATATGGTCTATGACCCACAAAATGTGTGTGTGTGTGTGTGTGTGTGTGTGTGTGTGTGTGTGTGAGAGAGAGAGAGAGAGAGAGAGAGAGAGAGAGAGAGAGAGAGAGAGAGAGAGAATGTATTCATGTATTTGTAGGTTTGGGGTGGGAAAGGGTACTGAAGAAATTTTCAAGGAAGGAGATGAAACCCAGTTTGGCAGCTTTGGGAGACATCAACCATATGGAAAATAATGCCCATGAGGTCAACAATGATAGCAATGAGATGTATCAAGGAGACATATCCAATCATTCCACTGCTGCTGCTGGACTGTGGAGAATGAGTATTTACTGTAACGAATAAGTGAACGCTGTCTCCTGAACATATCCTGAAACAGCTGATCAAAGAGAATTGATTGCTCATCCCCAGACAGAAGCAAAGTGGGGATGCAGCAGGCAAAGCATGGTTTATGATGGGAGGGTAGCAGCTAGCTACCTACAGAGAATGATCTGTTGGATGAGGGGAAAGTTGTAGAATATGGGAGTCTGCTTGTACTTAAGAGTGGATATATCTTATGTCAGTCTGAGGCTATAAAGTTGTTACTCTGAGACTTTTTTTTAGTCCAGTTGCTGGAGGGTCTGATGCAGGAAGGCTAGACAGGAGATATTTTGGAGGATTCTTTGCAAGTCTAAGAACATTTATCTTCATTATTCTTTTGCAGAATGGAAGGTAAAACCTTTTAAGATAGCGCTTGTAACTTTTTATGATTTTTTTCTAAGGCTACTTGGGAGTACCTGTCTAGTGTAATGTATACGGATGCACAGTAGTTGCACATTGAAAATGTGTTTGCCCCCAGAAACCAAAAGCTTTCAGGGAATGCTTCTTTGCTGCTCTAAATCTTAGTCACCCATGGAGAGCAGTGAGTTACCACTGAGTCTATAACATCCTGAATTCCCCTCCACATATGGCAGAGGAAATAATAAAACCAAAGACATAAGATAACCTCCCTTTGAAAGGTCAAAAAAAAGAGAGAGAACACATTAATGTTAATATTTGTAGATGCCACTGAAGGCTTTTTAGACCCAGAATGGAACACATCTCAGAGGATCAACAATGGTTCTATGAGCTACAGCTGGACTGATACTACATTTACTCCTTAGATATGAAATTTGAGGCTCAAAGTGGACACCTGACCTGTCCACAATCACAGAGCTTAGAGGTGATGGGACCTGGTCGCTAGTCTAGGCTTGTGCACTGCTGAGGCTTCTCCATGTGTTATCATCTCCATAAAGTCAGCTCAGGGAATTATTCCAAGCCTCATGTGGAGTGCCTGCTCTGCCATGGCTGTAATGGATGTGGGGACCCCTTGATATTCCAGGAAACCTGGTAGTCATACACTTGGAAGTCTCTGAAGTTCTACAAACACTCCTTTGTCATGGGCAACTGTCCCATGTGTTGCAGCCTTTTCCATTTTTTTTTTTTCCTGTTTGAGAAGGTGAATGATAGCCAAGTCCAGCTCTTTTCTAGTTCATTTACCAAATTCTGTGTGATGCCATTTTCCTAGGTACTGGGTCTTGAAGCTAGAGAAGTAAAGGTTGAAATCAGTGGCGTGAGACTTAGCCAGTGTAGAGCTGGTGAACATTAATGGTCACTCTGGTTCCCTGATGGACATCTCCACAGCAGAATCAGGCTCCGCATCTCACCATTGCTGACAAAGCCTCTCACAGGGTAGTGGGTCATGTGGCATCCCTGGTGGTAGCACCCATATTCCTAGCCTTCCCTTTACTCTCTCCCTTTCGTTTCATTCCCAGAACAACTCAACACGTCTGTCCCTTGCTCATTTATAAAAAAGGGAGAGCCGTGGTGGCTATTGTTCAGTCGTGAAATAAAATGAAGTAAGATAATCATGTGAAGATACTTAGAACAAAGCCCATGTAAAGTGATCACTTCTGAACATTAGGCACTGGTAGTTAGTTACTGATGGTTCATCACTAGTGTTTTATTATTGCTACTATGATGCAGACACATCCCTGGATCATCAACATCAATCCTGTGGGCTGTAGTGAGACTACATTTGCATTGTAGATATGTAGACATAATAAATAGAAAGTAAGTATAAGTGAATATTCAAAGAAATGCAAATTAATGCTAGAACTTGGTTACTATTTTATAATGAAAATGTTGAATGATAATGGAGCAAAAAGTGGTATAAAATAAGGCTATCAACACTTGGATTTGATACAGATTCCTAACCTTTGCTGTCTTAGTAGTTAAGGGAGCTAGAATGCAAACTAAATGCTTGAAGAATTTGCAAATTGAGAAGAGGGAGAAACAAGGAATAGACACATAGGAAGGTGACCAAGTTAAAAGTAGGTAAGTGCTGAAATTACCACTGAAAAGGAGGAGGGAGCGGGAAAACCATGAAAATATTATTATTTTTTTACTCGATCAGCTAAGAAGCATACAATTTAATTCTCTCAACTGTCCTGAGAGGTGAGTGGTACTGTATGTACTCTACATTGAGGAAATCGAGACTCAGAGAGGTTTAAGCAACTTGAAGTCACAGAATGGAGTGGAATTTTAATCAAGAAATTTTACTCCAGCATCTGTGGTTTTTCCACCTCACTGTTAAAATAGGATAATCTGGGGGGGGGGCACTTGTGAGAGAGCAAATTATGCTTTCTCTCTCTGACCACTCATAGTACTTGGCCTCTCCAGAGTTTCCATCCCTAATGCACATGCAGCACATACTGCATTATCTCTGTACCTGGGTGATCCCTTCCATGAAGCTAAAAGTTTTTGAGAGGCAGGGTCAGGGCTTTGGTTGTTTTTCCATTTTTGACCTGTCTACCATATTGCCTTGTGCCTAGTAAGTAATGAATGGCTTGGGAGAAGGCTGTGATGTGCAATGCAACAAAGAAGCAGGGGCCACCATAAGCAAAAGCTGTTTAGTGTGAGGAACCCTCAAGAGGATAGATTGGAGCTCTATGTTCCAACTCCTGGCCATAAGGGTCCCACTCAATTATAGATCCTAGATTAACTCTTGGATTTATACCAGTTTGGGAGTCAAACTAGGTCCTAGGAGATTCAGTCTGGGCTCATCTCTTAAGTGTGACAGTCACTGTCAGGAGCTGTGGGCTGGCTTTGCTCTGTCTGAGAAGCAGAGGAACAAAGCAAGCATTCAGAGAGAAGACATGCTCATACTCTCATGGGGAAGTCATGAGATGTCTGCATGGTTGTGCATCACAGAGTCCATTGGGTCTTTAGAGTTCGATTACTTAGATCCAAAAATCCAGATCTTGATTCTGTCCCTTAGTCATATGACCATGAGGTAACTCTTTTACATATTGGTGCCTCAGTTTCCCCTTACATGGAAAGGCAATACCTTCCCTGGGGATCTGATGTCATGTGCTTCAGTACAGTAATGATGCATGACACACGCTTATTGAATTGTAGCTATTGCCAGAGTTCCTGCTTGCCCGAATCCACAGAGTTTTGTTTTTGTTTTTGTTTTTGTCTGTATTTCTATTGTCTTGGATACATTTTTCTTCCTCATCTCAGAACTCCCAGCCTTCCAATTGCTACTTGTAACACAAGGCAAATCAAAGCCCTCTCTGTTGTTGGTAGAGCATCCCATCTCACTGGCAGGCTCTGCCTGAGCATACTTATCAGCTACTAGCCAGAAACACACACCTGTCTTTTCATAAGTGACACTACAGGCCCCAGCACATTTCAAAGCACAGACCTCTCTCTCCTGCTATGGAGAAGGAGCCCTGCTTGTTTGTTCTCTTTGATGCTCGGAGCCTCTTATTAATTTGATATAGGGCTGGGGACTCAATGTCCTCCCGTTGTCAGAACATTTCCAAAGTCATCAATAATTGTGTTGCCTGTGTGACTTAAAGTACAAAAGGTGCAATGTATGCACGTTTTTAAAGTTACTTTTTCAAAGGAGTTCAACCCGGGGAACTGTCAGGCTGTCAAGACGCAAGCGCCAAACTGGATCCTTCACTGTTACTTATGAATTTTCAAAGGACATTAACACATTTTTTAATTGGAGTCCTATCCCTTGCCATGTCTCACCATCAATCTGTTGGATGGTCATGTTCCATGAGTGGAGTGGTAATAAGATGCAGAGTCAGTGGGAGGTATAGGTAGGAACCTTGTTTCATTCATTTGAGGCCACTTTATAGGGCCAAGGAGATGGACAGGAGTCCAGTTTTTTCAGATCATGAATAGTTTTTATTTTCATTTTCAAAAGAAGGATGAGGAAAGGCAGTAGGGTTCCAGTAGCAAAGGAGCAATTATGGTTCTAAAAAATATGTATCTTTCCTAGCATGACCTCAAGTACTTACATATACCCTGTTCATGTCCCTCCATCAATGACATTCACTGCTATTCTCTTATGGGTGAGTGAGTGGGTTTCAGGCACAGAGGAACACCATGACTCATGATTCATGGCAGGGAATCTTTCCAGAGGAATGCTCTGGTCCGGCCTTTCTGTTCTCTCATTCTTCTACACAAAAGAGAGTTTTATCCTCTGATTTGGCGGACTATGCAGTATGCATCATATTCCCTGCCCACAGATGAGGCACTCTCTGGTTTCTTCTCTTGGCTGTTAGAGAGTTTGATGGTAAAGACTTCTCAGAGGTTAGGTGTATGGTTTAGAAAGGCAAGTCTGATTTGGAGTAACAAAGTGGGTGATATTCACAAACCACTCTGTAGCCCACCATAGCATGTACTACAATACAATTTTTTCCTATTAATAAAGTTGGCATTTTGGTTCACAACTGACTTTTGGATCTACCTCTTAGAAATTTTAAGCCATGTAGAACATAAGAGGATGGATAAAGAATGTTATTTGTTACTGCCCTTGAAAGACGGTTAAGAGGTAAACCCAAGA
The DNA here is from genome assembly GCF_903995425.1 of Onychomys torridus. NCBI lineage: Eukaryota > Metazoa > Chordata > Mammalia > Rodentia > Cricetidae > Onychomys > Onychomys torridus. The sequence continues at coordinate 81,721,139 of NC_050450.1, read as the reverse complement.
GCTGAACATGGTGGCTCACACTCATAAGCCCAGCACTTTGGAGCTAGAGGCAGGAGGATGGAGGATAGCTTAGACCACCTACTCTTCTCTTAAACAAAGAGGGTATATAGACTACATTGTTATTTTATTTATTCTGCATATATTGTTACTTATCTTGTATTATTCTTCACATACTTACAGGGTATTTACTGTGTGTCAGGGTATAGGTTTTTAAATAAAGGGTCCTTATCAAGCGTGTACTTCAATGATGGAGATAGACCGTTTACAATTATATGGTACTATACAGGATGCTAAGAATCCCCATCTAGGAGGCATGACTTGGTTTTGTCTAGAAGCTGAAGGTTGTTTCTTTCTAAGTAAGCGACATTTAAACTGGGCTCTAGAGGATGAACAGGAGGGTCCTGGGAAAAGTATGTATGCAGGTAACAGTAGATATGACCCCAGCTTACAAGGGTAGAGGTGTCACTGATAGAGGTAAGAGAGAAGAAAGGGCGGGGTGGAGCTGGTAGAGCAGGGCAATTGTGCAGGATCTTAGGATATACTGTTTTAGTGATCAGCTGGAAGGGAGGTGTTGAAACCTAGTCAAAATAAGAAGTGATACACAGAGACCCACATTCTTCTAGTGAGAAAGGAGTTCTGAGTATCTTAGGTGTGTTGCCTCCTCAGCTGAGCCCTTGAACATGAAACAGCAATTCATCTGGATGGTGATCTCAGGAATCACTAATGAAGGAAGGCCAATAAAAGATGGTTAATCAACCACTGGGGACAACTGGACTTTGATCTTGCTATACAGCAGCACTGATCATGTACAGATCGATGCATGGTCAGTCACACTTGCCAATAGGCCATGTTACAGAAAGCAAAAGGAAACATGGAAATTTGTCTTAAGAGTGCATGTTATTTAGCTCAATAGTTCCTAAAGATTATTTGAATAGGTACTTACCAATTATTGATGAGATATTTTGCATTTAATTTTACACTACCTCATCAAAATTCAGTGTGAGTGCCAAATGTTAGAAACACTTGATCTGTGTCTATATTTCATAAAGTTTATAGTTGGAAGAGCAGATTCATATACCAAAGTTATGGTAACAAGCTCCCCTCAACAATGACTTAAAGTACCAGTTTTTAAACTTGAATGTTTATACCTACTTATAGATAAATTCTACTTAGCCTTAATCAAAGAAGCTTGCTTTTGCAGTGGCCTGGGATGAATGCAGAAATGCATGGCTGCTCCAGGTGCTGAGAATAAGTGATAGGTGGGTGCTCAGACCTAAACAGGATACTTATACCAGTCTTTCTAGGGTTCAGAGGATATTATGGAAGATAGAATGGAAAGATTGTAAGAACTGGAAGATAGGAAGAAGGGCTGTGAAATGCTACCTTATGAGCATGATGCAGTCATTGCAAATGTGATCTCATGGCAGCTGGGCTTGCACAAGGTGGCCTGTCAATAGTCAGTCATGGATTGCAGAAGAGCCCACGGGGCCCTTTTCCTCTCTGCTGAACTATTTATTGGCTATTGATGGGTGGGGTAGGCAGTCATTGTCTCCAGTTGTGTACCTACTGGTCAACACACCAGGTTCTGGCAGTCATCACACAGATAGCCCTGGTGAAAATCAGTGAGTCATGAAATTAAAAAGAAGTATGACAGTGGAAAGTGGAGTTGTAGGGAGGAGGGTGGGCTGACAGGAGGGCAGATAGGAGGGCAGATAAGAGATTGTGTGGAGTGAGAGAAATCAGAATGCATTATATACATGTATGAAATTGTCAAAGAACAAGTCCAATAAAATGGATAACGACAATGGCAATCCTCAAACAGCCTTGAGGCAGGGGGAGGGGCTTGGACCAGCCTCTACTGAATGTACCAGGCTCTACTGACTCCCCTGGGAGGCCTTGCCTTCTTGTAGGAGGGAATGAGGAGTAGGTTGGGGGGAAGGCTGGAGAGGTGGGAGGAGGGAAAAGGATGATCCGTGATTGGTCTGTAAAAATGAATAAAAAATTTCTTAATAAAAAACACAAAAGAATTAACTAAAATTAAAATTTCAGTACTCATTTGCATGTGCAGTGATTCAGGTGCTCAGTAGCTTCTTGTGGCAAGTGACTGTTGCATTGGATCAGTATTTGAACGGTTATCTGTGGTCAGGGGAAAGGAATCAGGTAATTTCTACACCACCTGCAGCCAATGAATTCTGGTTGCTCCTATCATTTTAGGCCTGGCTGGGACTAGGTGAAATGGATTCTGGAAAGCTCTAGGCAGTCAGTAGTTATGTACCTTGGTGTGAGTTGAAAGGTTAGGGCATAGTTACTGGAAGATTCATGTCAGACACAATTTATAGGCTTTGAGAATGTGAGAGAGAGAGAGAGAGAGAGAGAGAGAGAGAGAGAGAGAGACAGAGAGAGAGACAGAGAGACAGAGAGAGACAGAGACAGAGAGATAGACAGAGAGAGGAGAGAGAGAGTCTGGTTTATAGTTGTATGGCTAGTAGTAACATTCACTGAAGACAGGGAAATGCAAGGATACTTTGGTTTGAGAATGAGATCATTAACTTGGCTTTGAACACACAAATCTGTGGTTCCTGTAAACAAATAAATGGAGGTAGTGAGTCAGCTTTGAGAGAAGCTGCCTGAGAGATTAAATAACATTTCAGGCTATTTTATGGCTTGAGTAATAAAAGGAACATATAATAAGAGATGATTAACTATATGCAAAGACCCCCTAAATATTATAAAATAGTTTTCTGACTAAGCATAAAATGGAATAAAAGGTCAGACTGTGGATAGGAGCATTTTTAATGAACAAAGGTTGCTGTGGTGGGGTCTCATCTGCTGAGGGGCAGGGCTGGCTCACAGTTTGGAAGAAAAAGCTTTATCAGAAAAGTACATCCACTTTGCTTTGGATCTTGGCTTCTTGAGCACTGCTTTTTGGATAATGACACTAGAGAGAGCTGTCTTGGGTAAAGGACACAATGTTTGGAAAGAGTGGTCCTAGTCTTGAGGATGACTGCGACTTCTTTTTTATGGTGCCTTCTTGTGAGTTTTTCGTCAACTTGAGGCAGTCTCCCAAGGACCTATCACGTGGAGTATGCTTCCTCATGGGAGAAGCCAAGTACTGGACATGTAGGAGGCTCTCTACAAACTTGGCTGATGAACCAGAGGAGGGTCAGAGCTTGAGCCTTTGGTCCTACAGCCTCAGATTTTGGGGGCAAGTCTGGCTTGACCAGCCTGCTTGTAGTTGAAGACATGGTCCTAAGGACAGGGGATATTGGGTAAGTTATCCAGGTGATGAGGGCTTACAGGATTTTACAGTTAGAAGGTTTTGTTCCATCAATTTAGGTGGGATACAGTTTGATCATAAACTAATTGTTCTGGTCTCTGTAAAATCACATCTAACACCTTCACATAGAGGGCATAATACAGTGCTGTCATTTGATCTACTCAAAGGTATAAAGGGCCCGTGGTTTCGAAATCTCTATGTGAGGCACAGGCGATAGACACAAGTAGGACACCTGTGTTTGTTTCTGCTAGGTAACAGAGACTCAATGAATAGACATTTGCTATGGAATGTGCTAGACTGTATAATGGCAGGATCATAGAAAGGAGGCCTCCAGCATAACCTGAGCAGGGACTTGGAGGTGAGAGGCTTTTCTAGAAATCAACTTCTGAGCTGGATCTGTTGAGGGAACAGAAACACTAAAGTCTCTTGTTCCTCTGTGAGAGTCAAGGGGACTCAGAGGATCCACGGACCCTAGGTCCTTCTGTCAGGAAGGATTTGTTCTATATGAGCCAGCTGCACAGGTATCTTTTCTTTATAAGATCAAGAGAATTTATGGTGAGATCTTCAGGGTCTGGGGATTGAGGGGAAATATCATTCCAGCCTTAAAGCAGTCAGCCAAACAGAGATTCTCCAGGGACAAGGAGGCTGATATCTGGAGCCTCTAGATTATGTAAACTGTCTTTCCTTTTCCAGAAAATGAGATAAAAATAAGCAGAAAGCAGCCTCTCAACTGTCAGCTTGATGGAGAGCTGGGGCCCCTTGGCTCTCCCTACTGATCTGGCTACCATGTTGTCCTGTATTTCCCCAGATAGCACCCAGGCCACAAATTACAAAGGGAAAGTAAAAGTCTCATTTTTCTTTTTCCTTTTTTTTTCCAGATCTAATACTTCCACCTCCAGAATGATTCATTACAAATTCTGTGTCCATGCAGTACATTAATATTGATTAAGAAACAGGTGCTCTCAGATTCAATTAGCAAAACTGCAATTATTCACAGAGGGTTCTGCTGGAAAACCAGGGAGGGGTTATGCAGGTGTGCACATGAGTGTAGCCTGAAGGTGTTGCTGAGGGCTAAGTAGATGCTTCTCACTAGCAAATGCTTTCTCAGAATCACTTTTTATTTAGATGACAGATGGGGTTGCCATCTCAGCCAAACAGTGATGGTGAACCTCTGGGGTGTAGGAGCCAGCAGAACTGTACATCTGGAATCAGACTCCTAACTTGGTTTCCCAAACTCCCATTGAAACACTTGAGGTGCTTATGCAGCATGGAGACCCCTTGGTGCTACTCTGGGGAATTCAGGCTCAGTGAGTCTAGGTAAAGAACTTGGAAATCTGTAGCTGAGAGGGTGACTCACATGATTCTTGTTTTGGAACAGGTTTGGGGAATGTGCTCCAGGTGCAGTGTTACCCATGGGGATAGAAGATGGTATAACGCTAGAGTGACACTTATTTATTCTGTTGACTTTGCCATGGGAGGAGGCCAGAGGCTTCATGTCTCTTTGTGAATGCCAGCTGAGTAAAGTATAATCCAATAAACAAGGAAATAAATAACTATCCTGGTTTGTCAATGGACACTTATTTTAGTAAAAGAGAAACTTTGATTGAATTACTTTTCAGGGTGTTGTTCTCGATCCTGTACTTTTGGAGTGATGTTGGGATCCTTTATGGCAAAGAATTCCTCTTTATAATGAGGTTGCATTGTTGGCTCAGTCAGGGACCTGGGTAGTTATATTTCTATCTGATGAAGTTCAATCAGAAATATCATGGGGTTTTTCCACAAGAAGACTGCTTAAGAAAATCTAGGTGAATCCTCTCACGGGACAGATGAAGGTGTGCAGACTGATGGATGATGGTCCTACACAAACTTAATCAGGTCACAAGATGAGAGACTCCAAATGCGACCAGCTTCCTGAGTTCTCTCCCAGTGCCCCTTTATGGCACAGGACACTGTTTCCAGGATCCTCTGATTACATGGATACCTCATGCCAGGATGCTGGGAGGGCAGTAAGGATTTCAATTAGTATCAACAAAATGAAGTGAGAATTCAAGATGTTCAAGAAATCAAGTGGCAGGGTGAGTTAGAGAAGATTTAAGTAAGGTCTGCAGATGTAGCTCAGTGATAATGCCTAGCATGTGTGAGGTTCTGGGTTAAATTCCTGGTGTACACACAAGGGGTGGGGAGAAAGGAACACACACACACACATACACACACACACATACACACACACACACACACACACACACACACACACACACACACAGAGAGAGAGAGAGAGAGCTTAAAAATGGGCTTCCTTTAAAGCCACACAGACAAGGAAACAATTGAATTTTCAATGTGACAAATTTAAACATAAAAGTATACATAAAAACCACGGAATTCCAAAAGAAGTGACCAATTCCTTTAAACAGAAAGAATTGGAGGATTTCAGATTGGAAGTCAAAGCCTGTCATGCTCTGAGGAAAGAAATGGGCTATCCAGCAAAAACAAAAACATGAACAGGAGCTAGAGGCTTGAAGCATGAAAGAATGTGCCAACAGTATTTTCCATGAAGATTGTGAAAGTAATGTTTAGATATATTTGGGGCTGTGCTTTCAACTTCCTCCTAGTATGATAGCAGCCACAGATAATATGGAAGTAAATAGGCTTGAAAATACACTAATAAAACTTTATTTGCAAATCTAGGCTGTGAGTTAAATTTGACCAGTGGACTATAGTTTATTGACCCTTGTGTTAAAGTATTATTATTGGAATTTTAATTCTCCTCCAAAGCCCAGATGTTAAAGGTTTGCTCATCAGCCTCTGGAGTTATGGATGCTTACTTAGTATTATATTTAAGAGATGGGCATTTGTGGAAAGGTGATGTCACCGTGGCATGACTTTGAAGGGGACAGACGTGGGTACCTCTGCACCCCACTCCTCTGACTTTCTCTCCAATTACAGTAAGGTGAGTTTGCTTTTATTTTTGAGATTATAATATAATCACAACATTTCTCCCTTCACTTTCCTCCCTCTGCTCTTTTTTCCAAGTCATGACCCCTTTTTCATTAATTACTGTTACATGCATGTATGTATATGAATATACATATGTATTTCTACATATAACCTGATCATACATACCTGTTACTGGTATGTATGTTCTCAGGGCTGGCCATTTGATAACAGATAACCAATTGATGTTCTCTTCCCAGTGGAAGATCCCCTCCCCATTCCAGCATTCCTAGGATTTTTGTGTAGGGTTGAAGCCTCCTGGGCTTTCCTCTGTCCGATTTGGCTTGTCTATTGGTGTTGTCCTTGTTCAGCTCATGTTTAGGCCTTCATGTTGGTGAGACTTTTTAGGATGTAGTTCCTGACATTATGAGGAGACACAATCTCACAACAAGTTCCCTGATCCTCTGGCTCTTACAGTCTTCCAGCCCCCTCTTCCACATGTTCTTTGAACCTTAGGTGTTGGAGTATTTTGTAGATGTGTCCATTGGGACGAGGTTTATGTTGTTCTTTGTGTGTGTGTGTGTGTGTGTATGTGTGTGTGTGTGTGTGTGTGTGTGTGTGTGTGTGTGTTTGTTTGTTCTGAGACTGGGTTGCTCTTTGTAGTTTTGGTGCGTGTCCTGGATCTCGCTCTATAGACCAGGCTGGCCTTGAACTCACAGAGATATGCCTGGCTCTGCCTCCTGAGTGCTGGGGTTAAAGGAATGCACCACCACTGCCTGGTGAGGTTTATATTCTTACTATGATGTTCTAGCTATAGGCCTCAAAGCAACAGAGCATAGTGCTGAAACCTCTGAGATAATGAACAAAATATACTTTTCCTTCTTCTGAGTTGTTTATCTCAGGCTTTCTTTCTTTCTTTCTTTCTTTCTTTCTTTCTTTCTTTCTTTCTTTCTTCCTTCCTTCCTTCCTTCCTTCCTTTCTTCCTTCCTTCCTTCCTTTCTCTCTCTTTTTTTCTCTCTCTCTCTTTCTTCCTTTTTGTCACAAGAGTGGAAAGCTGACAAACACTATATATATATATATATATATATATATATATATATATATATGTGATAAGTAGTACGGAGTGGTTTGGAGGAAGGACTGGAAGGGACATGTGGTGAAAGATGAACCTGATCAGAAAGGGTCACACATGCTTGTGTGTGTCCCGTCTTCTCAGAGTCTCAATTTCTTTGTTTGTGCAATGAGAAGAAAAGGAACTCTCCAGAAGGGCTGTTGTAGATGTTATCTAAGATGGATGTAGCACACTTCTGGCACTTAGCAGGTATGATGAAATGCTGGCTGCTCTTAAAGGTGCTTCCTCCATGATGGGGTGCATTTAGAGATGGGATTGTAGAGTTGCCATGAGTTGAACTCTTCCATAGGCAAGCTGCCTTGTTCCCTGCAGCAGGTTAAATTGGACAGATGCTATTTGGCCACAGGGGAAATTTTCACTGGGATGCCTTCCTGAAGGCTCTCGGTCAAACGACCTCTCATTATTGACCTTCCTTAGATTACTCTATTGGTTCTGATGTCACAAATCATTACATATAATTTAGTATCACCTCCCAATAAGACTGTGCTTTCAAATATACCTTTCCTCTCAATACCCAAGCTAACGTGGAAAAATTGACGTTTATTAAATATTTGCATAAGTAACTTAAAAAGACCTTTGTCCCACAGCCTCCTGGAATGTTCCAAAGAATGTCCTACTGATTTGTCCTGGCCTTTGGGAATTATGCTTTGACATATGGCAAGGATGAAAATAGTTTTGTCTGTTTATAGGCTGAGTAATATTACAACAGCTGCCTGAAAATACAGGACTGCCATCGATCACACAGGCACCTAGATGCTGTAATGGCAGATGACAAGTTGAAAAATACAGTCTTTCTGTAGAGCAGGCCAGGTTTCAGGCTCTTCTTGGAGAAAATACTTTCCCACTCACACTGAGTTCACATCCCATTAAACTGGGATCTTCTTTCTAATGATAGTTTCCAGCAATGGTTATCCCTTTGATAATAGAAAAGGCCAAGATAGTTCACCTCATTTCTCCATTCAGGGCATAAACAGGTGGCCATAAGAAACAGTTTATATTTTCTGATTGTTTGGAATCCAATATTCCTGACCAAATGGCAACTTCTGTCTTTTCTAGGGTGGACGGTCTTGGAAGAAAAGCAATTCCCAGAGTCCATCTTCTACTCTGAAAGGTTGAGGTACAGATGCTTCCGATATTCACTGGGACAGCCAAGAGACATGGTATTGCACCTGGAGCACGTGACAGTAGATGGCAGCTTGGTGAAGGTCAGCTGAACCAGTAGGCAGTTGTACCTGATCCTTAGCATCCCTTGTTCCAAGTCTAGATCGCCAGTATTTCACTAGCATCCTTCTAGTAAATCTCCTTTAGGGTCTCAACCTCCTACCAATAAATATCTTTCTGGACCTCGAGCCTCTACCAGCATCTTTCCGGTAAATCTCCTTTTGAACCACATGCTCCCCACCAGTATCCTGCTAATAAATCCCCTTTTGGCTCCAGACAATCACAGCTAGTTTCCTCTGCTTACAGCTATGAATTCATGACATATATAATATGGGATGTAGACATGTAACAGTATCTCAATGAACTTGTCTGAATAGTGATTTTTTTATTTGATGAAGAAAACATTTTATTTCCTTACTTCCCATATTTTAGTGGCACTTATTAGCAGCATGATGCCTCCAAAGTAGGGATTAAATTTGAAATGGTTACTTTCTAAATGCCCCATTACAGAAATATGAAATCCAACATTTCTTTCACATGCTGTTATATCCCTGTCATGGACAACCGTGTGTACCTATACACTGAGTATGATGACTGACTGATGTGTTAACTAAAAGGCACCTGTTAATGCTTAGACAAAAACTCAGATATTTTTCACACTTATTATTCATAACAAATATGGGTTGATCATAGCATCCTACTTGGAAAACTCAGAATCTGAAACTTTTTGAACACAGACAGCATGCCAGCAGTGAACAATCCCATACATGACCCTTGTGTGATGTGTTGCAGTTAAAATGTAGGTGCATTAAAATATTATCTGAAATTGCCTTCAGGCTAAAAAAATAAATCGGCTTCATGTCTAGCCTTGAGGTCCTTCCCCCAGATATCTCATTATGTATACATGAATATTTCAGAATCTGAAAACGTCTGAACTACAAAACACTTTTGGTTCTAAACATTTTGGATAAAGGCTAAAGCATACTAGACACTAATATGTATATTACACAAATAAAGAACCCCAAATTCAACAAAATGAATATCCCAAGGTCTCACAGTGCAGTTGAAATTAAGTAAGGGGCATTCAGCCCCTGCCTTTTCTAGTCCTTGTACTGAGGAGTTCATACCTCTCTCACCTCAAGGGTCCACCACGAGTCCAAATCTTGAATTAACAGTAGCTCCTGCCAGCCCGGCTCTGCTGGGTGAACCCAGGCCTGTAGCTGACTTCTCAGTGACCTCCAGAGCTGCTGGCAATGAGAAGGCCATTGTTCATCTCATGCTTGATCAACCGAGGAGGGGGGATCTCGGTCTCCTTCTAGGTACTGGCTTTGAGATCTGTAAAAGCTGTGTGACAAGCTTGAGTCCCCAGAGCCAGGGGCCCTGCTGTAACGCGTACCTCCGCCGGAGCCTTGGCCTCTGATTTCCCTCGCTTGGCTGGGTCTGTGATGACTGACAAGAAGAGAGGAAGTGTAGCAGGAAAGTGACGGTCTGATGTACCTGCAGCTGGAAACCAGCTCCTGCCTGCAGCGGGATGGTGTGCTGTTATAGCAACTGTCTGCCGAATTACAAGTCATAAATCTTGGGTTTAAGTGAGAGGTGGATGGGATTGCACCTCTTGTATTTGGTGAATTTATAATGATTCACCCATCCTCCCTGCCACTTCCCTAGCTTGGATGAACATTTTTACTTTCAGCTATTTCTCTACCCTGAACACATTTCTCTTCCTGAATTTACCAAACACTAACTGCAATTTATTTGTCTTCCCCACTAAGCTAAGTGTACTTCAAGGGGCGGGAGTCTGCCCATTTATCTTTACCCAGGAAACATAGGGGGCTCCACCAATGCTTGGTGCCTTAAATGTGTGTCCTGATGATCTCAGCCTCAAATTCATCTTGTTATCATGAAAAGATGTGTAGGTGGATCCATTCTGAAGGCTCTACCATCTGTGCTTCTTACTCATATTAATGTTTGTTAACAGTGCACTAAATGCCACTTTAAAGTAATAACCAACATCTGGATAGAGTTTTTGCAACACATCATCACTTTCATGTGCATTATCTCCATTTGGAAGGCAAGGAAAATTATGCAGGAACCAATCAACACGGAAGCAGCATATTAGTCAAGAGGACTTTGTCTAGTGGTGAAATAGACTACAGTGTACGTCAAGGTCCTACCAGCTATAGGATATGTGACTTTGGGCAAATTACATGACTTTTTAAAGACGTGGGCTTTGCTTCTGTAGAATGTGAATGTCAGAAAGCTTTAAGAGGAATGAGTGAGATTATGTAAATACCCAGTATAGAGTGTGCAGTGATGGGAATTGTACTACCTACCACTTACCTGAGCTGCCTTAAGATTCAAATTTCATGACTGGCCCATCTGACTAATGCTGCCTAGTACTAGTACAAATTTGATGGTTGTAAACTTGCAAAATCTATTTATTATTATTACTTGAAATTCTATTAGTAATTAGTAATATGATGAAGGACTTGCATTTCCAACTTCATCGGCAAAGACACAACATCTGTATATGCACTTAATTGAAATACACAATGCCTGCTTATAACAGGTATTGAACTAATGCTTGTTAAATGAAAGGCTCCCAGAATTCTTTGCTATTCTTGTAGGTATTGAACTTTCTAGCTGATTGGGGCAGCAAAGTATTGACTTGACTGTTTGGATTACATGATCTAATCTCATACTCTTTCACACACAATGGGATGTCTGTGGTTCATAAGGAGATGGAGCCCCATGTCTGGGGAATTATGAGCACAGTGATTCTCAAAGATTTTACTTCCTCTAGGTCAGTGTTTCAGAACCTGTGGGTTGTGACCCCTTTTGGGGGGCGGTCAAACAACCCTTTTACAGGAGTTGCCTAAGACCATTGGAAACCCGATATTTACATTATGATTCATTACAGTAGCCAAGTTACAGTTATGAAGCAGCAACAATAATAATGTTATGGTTGGGGTCACCCCAACATGAGGAACTGTATTAAAGGGTGGCAGCATTAGGAAGGTTGAGAATCACTGCCCTAGGTGCTTTATAGATATCACAGGTAATTCTCGCCTGAGAGATAGGTGTTAACTTTCCTAATTTTGCCAAGGAGCAAACAGACTTAGAGAGGTTAAGCAAGTAACCTCTTGTTACTTACTCCAAGTAACATGATAGCAAATAGTGAAGTTAGAAACACAGCACAATTCCGTTAGGTTTCAGAACCAGGCCTGCTTTATACGCTCCCTCCCAATGCTTCTCACAAAACAGAGGCTCAGTAACTGCAGAACCGAGACCCAGGAAACTCAATAACAAATAGAGGGTATGTGATCACAGCAGTCATAATCAAATCTCACTTAAGAGCTTCAAAGTAGTTGAGCAACAGAAGATTGCTGACAGCATGTTTGCCAGAATAACCCCATTATGAGAAGTCAATTCTCTTAAACAGGAAGCAAAGATCGAATTAATGAATTAAGCTCAGGGTAGAGGCCTAGCTTCTGATGCTGGATTTGTGTAAAACAATCACCATAGCATGCTATTATTTTCAAATCAAAAGGAAATTGATGGGCTGCTGTTCTGCTTTCATGTATTTGAAAACGGAAAAGCAATCAAAATTCCAAATCAGCAGACTGAGTGGAAACTGGTCCGCATTCTGTAGCAAGGAGTCCAAATTATTCCAAGGATTTCTATGTGTGTACAAGATACATGGAGAGAAGTCTACCAGTTGGGTCACTTTAGTCAAGTCTTTTGGTGTTCCATCTTTTTGCTTTTTGCATGTCCCATGATGAGAGTCCAGTACATCTTGCATCAGAGGGGAAACGGTGGGAATGTTTGTTCATGATTTAAATTAACTGAGGGTAAAGGGAGTGGAGGGAATGCTGGGCAGAGAACTTCCAGTGCCTGGATTACCTGGCAACTTCCATTGAATTAGTGGCTATTTGGGGGGAAATAAAGCAGCATGCCTATTATGGAGACCATGAGGCTGTGGCTTCATGTACCTAGGATTATTTCTCTGCACCTATGGATTAACATGGACAAAAGGGAAGAGAGGGTATGTATTTCAGCAGAAGTGAATATTAGTCCAAAGCTGAACCTGATCCCCACTAACCTTGAATTTGCTTCAAACTTATTATGTTATTGCCTGGGAGGGCCAGGTTCCCCACATCAGCTAGGTGTTGCCTTGTGTTGAACTACTGGTTGAGATGGGAGGACTGGCATTGATCAAGTAGAGGTGGAGTGCAGAGAAATCTGTTGTGATGTGGTAATAAACGTGTCTTCCTGTGCAATGGATAAAGGACACACTGCTGATTGGTAAATTAGGGCACAGACTCATATAGTACCAGTAGAGAAAGGACAATTTTTTTTCCCTTGTGCTTTTAGACAGATGTTTGGTGCTTCTCACACTTTCCTTCATCCCATCTCATTTCTCTGTCAACTGTTCAGTCAGTGTGGGGTTATCATGTGTCTACCCGCTGGGCTTCCATCTGCCATCAAATGCCTTGCATGCTTAGATTCTGGACCGTCCAGTGCAGTCTGAAGGGGATTTGCTTTCAGAGTCCTTTGTTCTTTGTGTACACTATACTGAGCAGCAAATGATGGCTGTGGGACCTGCCTCTACAAAAGCAACAGCTGCTAGGTTCTTGTTGGGAGGAAGGCTGATTGAACGAGGCAGGGCAGATATTTGCAAATTAAAACAACCACTTTTCTGCCAGGATTTCACTGGGGTTCACAAGGCCCACAGAGAAAAGTTAATTACACCAATCACCTTGAATTTCTTGAATGTCACAAGAGGGAAAGGTAGTCATTTAGTTTGTTTCTGGCTCTGTTATTAAGAACAAGTCTATAAACAAGGTTTATGTCCCCTGAGCACCCATACATAGAGATACAAAGGACTGAGTTACAAGGAACGCTGCGGGAAGGGCCCCATCTCTATTTTGCTTCCAGAAAACTGAGGGCAGAGATATTACATGTTTGACTCAAGGTCATACAACTAATTGGTGGTAAGGGTGGAACTGGAAGAGACATTACTTCACTGTGGGCTACTAGGCTCACCCTACTATTTCATATTAATTTTATTTTTTGTATTGTGCTCTTACATACCTCTTCCTAGTCAAGAAGCCTGGCTCTATATCTCAAATTCAATTGTACCCTATTTAATAATTGATATCAAGCAAATAAAACAAAAATAAGTATAGTGTATTTTATATACCCACTAAATATAACATGCAATCATAGAAATTTTCTCATTCTTTCAACAAATATTTGTTGAGTACTTTTATGAAAGGCACTGGAATAGAGATCATCAGAGTTTCAAAGGTAAGTACAGGAAATTTACAATAGAGTGAAAAAGAAGAGAAAAATGCAGAGAAATTTAAAAAATAGAGAAGGCAACACAGGAAATAGATTTATCTCAGTTTAACCCAGGATATCTCCATGTCTACAAAGCAAAACATCTAAAACTCCCTGCCTTAAGTACAATTTTCATGTATGTAGCTTTTTAGGTTTTTTTTATGATTGATGTGTAATAATTATGTGCATATCTGGCGTGATGTTTTGATGCCATTACACTGAGTGATGACCACATCAGAACAGCTATTCTACCTGTCACACTAAATATTTCTTTTTTTGTGATGAGACTATCCAAAAGATTCTCTTCTAATTATGTTAAAATATGTAGTGCATCATTATTAACTCTAGCCAGAATTTATTCTTTCTCTCTCACTACTTCTTGGCCAGTTTCTCCCTAACCTCCTTCCTGCCTGCCTTCCCCAGCATCTTATGATTACTAGTCTACTATCTAGACTTCTGAGAGTGAACTTTACATTTTGCATACAAATAAGTTCATGTAAAATTTGTCTTTCTATGCTTATTATTTTGCATGATTTCAAGCTGAACATCATTCCTCATCCCATTCTTTCTTTTTTTTTTTAATGCTGAACATTTTCATGGTGCCATGTTTTCCTTTATTCACTTGTTGGTAGACACCCAGGTCAATTCATTTTCTTGGCTCCTGGTCTGCTAGTGACCTAGACAAAGGAATGCAGACATCTTTTCAGTGTACTCATTTCATTTCCTTTGGATAAATACCCAGCAGTGGGACTTTGGCTGTACCAAGAAGGGGATTGCCCAAGACTCTTAGTTGATAAGAATGGGTTCACTAGTTCTACATCGGAAAGGAGAACCATACAACAAAGAATAGAGGGTATATAGGCAGTATGATATCTGGAAGGACCTGGGTTCAGATCCAGAATTTTCAGAATTCTTAACTTCTCTATGACTGAGTTTCATTTGTTGTAAAAAGCCATAGTATGTGTGAGGTGATGGAATGCATGTTGTCCAGAGTCTTCCGGACAGTATCTGCTCAGTAAATGCTCATTTCCGCCCTTATTTCCAAAGCCGCACTTTCAGAGAACCTTCTTGGGAGTTTCCCTTGATATTCTGAGTTGTCTTTGGCACCCTTGACATCATCAGATCAGGACCAATGTTTGTAGTGATGGCCATGAGGTGGTGTAGCCATATTAAAAAACAAACAAACAAACAACAACAAATCAAAACACACAAATAAACAAAAGCCCATGATTTGATTCTCACCTCCATGCTACAATTACCAAATCAGAACAATGAATTTAACACACGTTGGAAAGACTTTTAGCCAGAGAAAAAGATACAAAGAGAATTTCCCACAGAGGGAGCCAGGAGAGTTAATGAGCCAGAATGTGGCTGCTGTAAGAGTTGCGGGTGATTGAGGTTTTGTCTTATGTTAACAGAACAAAGGTGCCTTTGGTGCAGTTCTGTTTCTTGGCATCAGCTTCCTTCAGGAGATAGGGACCTGAGTGTTCTTACTAAAAATAGCTTTTCTTGGATCTGTCTAGTGCTGACAGAGCCCAAGGCTGACCCCTGGGAGATACAAGGTGATCTGTGCCTGGATCTCACCCACACTCATGGTGGTCACAGTGTGGTGCTGCCTAGGACAACTCCAAGAAGAAACAAAGGTGAACAGGTGATGATGCTTTTGAATTTATCCAATCCCCATTCCTTTCTTCAAAATAGGTTTTGATGGGATAAGTGATTTGAGGAGAACCCAAAGTGAAGAAAATTGTAGCACAAAAACATTCTAGAAGCCAAAGTATTGACAAATGTCTTGTGAGTATTTTGTCTTATAAAAGGAACCTGAACTCTGGGCGTGAGCAGAAGTTTCTAGCAAATGGCACCAGGGGCACAAAGAATCCAGTGCTCTTCCTGCAACCCTGGGATGCTCTGGCTCTTGCTTATGTTTTCTAGGGCCACCTTTGGACCACAACGTGGAAATGGGGATGGAAGATGTTATGGTTGGAAGGCTCTAGGCAGCTTGTTTTGATTCTGCTCAGAAAAAAAGAAGTGCCCTTCCCAAGTTCTTATGAAAATTAGTGCGACCCCGAACTGAGCTTTCTTCTCATCACAAACTGTATTTTCCACACACAGAGGTCATAGCTAGGCAGAATTCAGGTGATCAGCATGCTCCCCTGACCTCCATGAAACAAAAGTGCAAATGCCTAGGTCTGTGCTGTTTTGAGGCGATTCTAGGGCACCATGCCTAAATTACTGTATCCTATGAGGTGAGGGAGATGTGAAGGAGCCTGGGTTAATAGAGTTGATAAGAATATTTAGTATTTCCTAATCTTAACCTCTTTCACATGATTCAGGTAAAACTCACAAGTCCTGTAGGAGTAAGGTTAACACTGAGTTCACAATAGTCATAAAATTACTGCTCTGGGTTTTCCAGATGGTCTGATTCTACTTTCATGGCATCTGCATATGTTGGATCTTAAGTATATAAAATCCAGGGCCCACAAATTAAAGAAGGAATATGTGTTTCTTAGACTGGCTTAATTCAACTCATATGACTGTCTCCAGTTGTTTCTATTTTTTGAAAAGGACATAAAACTTCATTCTTTGTTCTTGAAATTTTTTCATTGTACATATAAACCACATTTCCCTTATCCATTCTTCTATGGAAGGGCACCACCTTAATTTGATCGTATAGCTTAGTTACTATGAAAAGAGCTGTAATAGATACCGATGTCCAGGTATTTCTATGATATATTGACTTGGAGTCTTCTGGTAAATACCCAGGAGTGGTATAGCTAGGTAATTTGGTAGGTTTGTTTTTAGGTTTTTGAGGAACCTCCATACTGATTTTCTTAGTGGCTGGACAAGTTTACATTCATACCAGTAGTGTGTAGGTGTTCTCCCTTGCTCACACCCTTACCATACCCTTATCAGTATTTGTTACTTGTTTTATGGATGATTCTCATTCTGACAGGCAGAACAGGAGCTGAATGCAGTTTTTATTATGGCTAGTGCTATTTAACATTCCTGGAATCTCTTACTGAAGACAGCAAAATGTTTCTGGGAATGAAAGTCACTTGCCTTGAGCCTTTGGCAAGAACCTGATGGAGCTGGGCTGTAGAAATGAAGCAAATTACTTGAGGTCTTACATTTTGCTTCTTCCTAACATGCAGGTTGCCTTGCCCATTACTGATGAACAAACCCTTCTCTCTATTTTCTCTGTATTTGTGGTACAACAGATGCACACTTGGCTAAGCATGTACACTTCTTGATCAAAAATATTTACCCTAGCCATTTCACAGCGGAAACTCAAAATCCTCTACAAGTTCGTTAGGGTAGGGTGTCTAAACGTTTAGACAGATCTTAAGGCTTCAGAGTTGGGCTTCAGCAAGTGCATGAATATTGCATGCATGCATCTATACTTGTTTTGGCACACAGGTTCACAGCTTTCTTCAGATGCTTAGTAAATATCTCTAGCCCCCAAATGGCTAACCCTCTGTCTTAGAATATCCCTGATAAGTGCTACTCACAATTTCAAAGGAGATAATTTAAAACTTGGAAAAAAAAAGAGTGGGGGAGAGTCTGCTTTGGAGACCCAGCTTATGTTACTATTTCCCCGCCTTGTCTTTAGGTATAGCAAGCATAGTAAAATGTTTAAATGCTAAAATGGCAGGGATGAAGCTTCCAAACTTTTAAAAATTGGCCTAAATCTACACTGTGACTAATGAGAAGTCAAAATATGGCCAACCTAAAGCGCCTCAAGGAAAATTGCAGGAGAAGCCAAAAGAGGCTTAAGGCAATGACTTAGGAGGATAGCAAACCGTATTTATCAGGGTAGGACTTGGGAGGTATATGAAGCAGTAACTTTTAATTAAAGTTATGCTAGCACACTAATTTGGGCAACCAAGATTCATAATTAAAATTTTATGCCAAGTCTGCGCATCACCAAACATTTTTAATGGCTCCAGGAGAAACATGACATTGGTAGAAGATACACTGCCGTGAACATCAATCAAGGGAGACCATCAAAAGCACCAGGTAGAGAAATTGGAGGCAGGGGTAACTAGGAAACTTTGTCTTTCCAGACTCACAGTCTCCTTCATCTGAAGCACCACATGGATACCTGGTCAAAGAAGCGCCCAGATATTCTGCACAGAAGACACGGAAGGCCTCTTTAGCTGTTGGGCATGCTTTTGCCCTCTCTAAGTCACTATGGTTCCTTGGATGCAGGATCTGTCTTTCACATCTTCTATCCTCAGCATTTAAGATATTGTCTTATGGCAAGCCTAGAATAGTGCTCAAAATAACTGCCTAAGTTCTCAATGGTGGGTGAAAAGAAACAGCCAGTCCACGAGTCTTTGGGCTTTGGGTAATATGGGCTATATTTGGTGAAGCATCTGTGGTGAGCTACACATCTTCTAAGCAGCTTTGCCAAACATCCTGAGTTTTGTTTATGTGTCTGGGGCTTGGCTGGGTGCTGGCTGATCTCAGATAGTCTTGGTTGAGATGTTATGAGTATTTGGCCCTGTACTGCAAATCTCATACTCTATCAGACTTGCTTGGCACAGTCTCCTAACATCTCATTGGCCATAGCAAGTTATGGGAGCAAGTCCAGAGTCAGCAAGAGAGATGACTGTCAAATTACTTGGCAAAGAGCATGCATACAGAAAGGACTGAAGAACTGGGGTCATTAATGCAATAGTTTTCTACATGGCTAGATTACGGTAAAGGCTTAAAGTCCATTGCAAAACAAGAGTTGAATGTTCTCTGCATGTTTTCAGGTTAAGTGGTTAAGCTCATGTAAAAATAGTATCATAAATCACTAGGTAAATTCAAATTAAAACCATGGTGAAATAGCTACTGGTATGATTAACATTAAAAGTCAGATAATCTCAAGTGTTGATGAGGAGGTAGGGAAACCGGAACCTTTACATACTGCTTATGTGAGATGTAAGTTGATATGGCCACTTTGGAAAGCATTTTGGTAGCCCTTCAAAGTGTTAACAATAGAGTTACCATTTGACACATAAAATTTACTCCTATATGTGTTTCCAAAAGGAATAAGCATATCTCTAACATAAAAATCTATACACAAGTATACTCATAAAATAATTATTTGTTATAGTCAAAGGGTAGGAGTGGGCTTGGGAGATGGTGTTAATAAAGTGCTTGCTACACAAGCAGGAAGTCCTGAGTTCAAGTCCCTATGTAAAAGCTGGGTGTGGCAGCATGTGTCCCAGAGCTGAGGGTGCAGAGACAGGTGGATCCCTGAAGTCCACTGGCCAGCCAACCTAGCTTCTAGATGAACTGATGAGCTTCAGGCTCAATGAGGGAGACCTTATCTTCAAAAAAGTGTATTCAAGGTGTACAAAAGGTCATTCAAGAAACCTGAGGTTGAACTCTGGCCTACATGTGTGTACTTCTTCCCCTTACAGGAACACACACAGGAAAGCACATATAATACGAGAGAGAGAGAGAGAGAGAGAGAGAGAGAGAGAGAGAGAGAGAGAGAGAGAGAGAGTTAGGTGCAACCAAATGTCTGTCACAGGATTTATGACTAAACAAGTAGAGTTTATGATATAACATGATATTGTTAGCCACTAAATGAATGATGTATTGATGCTGCACCATGCATGAACTCTGTCAACATTCTGACAAATGAAAGGAAACAGACATAAGAGGCCATAAATGCTGTGGAATGTCCAGAACAGGCAAATATGTAGAAGTGGAAAATAAATGAGAGGTTCTTTAGGACTGAGTGTGTTGGAGTAAGATTGGAGTACCTCTTAATGGCCATAGAGGTTTGCTACAGGGTGACAAAGTTGTCCTAAAGTCGACTGTGTTAATGGTTATACAACTCTGTGAACATATAAATTATCCACTTCGAATGACACATTTTTATGGTATCTCAATAAGCCTACAAAAACAAAGAAAATGAAGCAAGATAATTTTTAGGGAGGTATCCAGCACAGTACTTGGCCATGTTAATTATATTTTGTAAAGTATATGAGGCAATAGATTACAAGAACTATTATTTAATTTATCAACTAGAAAAAATTCATTGCCAACACAGCCATGACAATTATAAAATGCATCCTAATTTCAGAGATGCTAAATATGGAAAAGTCTGTCTTAGAATCACTCAAGTAAGGTGCATGTTGAAGCATTTCTTTTGTGGCAACTGAAGTGAAGTCCACACAGTCAAGCAGATTCTTTTGTCTTCAGATTCAATTTTAGGTTCTCACACCTTTGCTAAATTTTTTTTTCTGTTTTTTCTTTTGTTTTCTTTTCAATCTCCATTCTTGTTTTTTTTTTTTTAAGCTGAGGATCGAACCCAGGGCCTTGCGCTTGCTAGGCAAGCACTCTACCACTGAGTTAAATCCCCAACCCTCAATATCCATTCTTGATTCCTAGATTTCATCACGTGTGCTCAGCTCAAGTATCTAGTTTCCTTGGCCTGCATTGCCCCATTGTTTCCTTACGTGTTTCATCAAGGAGACCCTGCTCAGCCCAAATACATATTTCTTTGTAGGGACAGAAAGCTGAGCTTGGCATGTCTCTGCCTTTCCCTTGGGAACAGAAGGATATTTTTGCCTCCAGAGCCCTTCAGGCATCTCTTTCCTTTCCTGTGATGGGATGTGACTGGGAGAAGCAAGCAGACCAGTTGTTGTGGTGAGAAACAACTGGCCTTGGGTGGCTTGCACTGAAGAGGGGATGAAAAACCACATACACAAATGGCCACTGCTGTTGAGTGACAGACAATAGAATGAATGAAAGCACAGCCCATCCATCTTCCCATTGTCAGTAAATCTGCAGTGTTCCCTGTGGACTAGAGTGAATTCTTTTCCCTTTCTTGCAATTTATGTCCCATCTAGGAAAGATAGAAGAAAAGCTTCATCGTCGGTGGGCTGTCTGTGGCTTCTGAACAGCATGAATGAATGTGTAAGTAAGAACAATCAGAAACAACCCTCAGAAACAGTAGACAATGGACAGAGAGATGGTATTGTGGATACCCGGGATCTGTATATCTGTATTCTATTTTTGGTGATTTCTTTGCTAGGATATATATATATATATATATATATATATATATATATATATATATATATATATATATATATATATATATATATAATATTAAGAAATAAGAGGCATTGTAGTGTAAGACAGCTCTTTTTGTATGAAAACAGTCTGGTACAGAGATGCTGAGGCACATAGTCATGGTGCACTGGGTGGGTTGTTCCAGGGCAATGTTTGTATCTGAAACAGATGGGATTTTCTGGTCTCAATTTCAGTTCAATTGAAGACATTGCTCAGGAAATAGTGGTGAAGATTCATGGGGAACAAGACTGTAAGGTATGATGTAAGGTCTGGATGCCTAGGCACTTAGTGTCATGACTCAAAGATGGCATAATAGCTTCATTTTCTTTCAAGTGCTGAAGGATGGGGAGTGACTGCTTGGCACATCACATGGGAAGGATCCTGGGGCTGTGTTTCAGTTAGAGGCATACTGTTAAAACATGAGCTTTAACTTGGGCAAGGATTAAGGTGAGTTCTGACTCTTATCATTCCTGTCTCATTACACTTATTTTAAGGCGACAACATCCTAAAAGGGAAAGATTAGGGATGGGGCAGGCCTGATTTCAATGCTATTGAAATTCTGTTCCTCATCAGCGGACAGTGGGCGATTTACTGGACCTTATGGGTCTCATTTTCTTATGTGCAAAATGGGAATGAGGATATCAAGTGGTATCTTGCGTATAGTTCACTTTATGCTTTGTGTGGTTCAAAGGGGCTTTGCATATTTTAACTGAGGTGATCCTCCCTAAATCCTGGAAGAGTCAACCTCTGGCTTGTAGAAGTAAGACACTTCCCACGTGAAAAAAATTTTTTTTTTCTTCCCAGGCTATTGCCTTCATACTGGGCATGATGTGCTTTGCAGGCTTTGCTTGGAGGATTTGTGCCTTAAATTAAAAAAAAAAAAGAATGTTCCCATATTTGAGCCACAGAGCATCTGGGGATTAAGGCTAAAGTGAGAGTGGGTTGCTGAGCCTGGATTCAGTTTGAGAGGCAGATGGTGAAGGGCATCCACAGAGCATCCCCACCTCTAGCTCATGTACAGATGCCACTGACAGCAGCAGGCAGGCAGGAACTAGGCTTGCCTGTTCCATGCCCACTAGGACATGCTATCCATCAACATTCAACTCTGTAACCTGTGCCTGCTTCCTGGCCTCTGCTAAGGCTGCCTGTGTCCAAGTGTCCTATTCTCCACCAAGAGCAATAAAACAGTGATCTTGTTGATGATATTCATTGCAGAGTAACAGGCAGTAGGAATCTCAACATACCACCAGCCCTTCCCTGACATCCTTCTGGCTGCAGGATTCACAGGCTATTTCCGCTTTAAATGGAGGAATTAGCTCAATGCACCACAAGCTGGTTTTCCCCTTCTCTTCCATGACATCATAGGGAAGCTTCTCAGAAACTGGACCCTATTTACTCCTTTGATCTGTAAGCAATTGGAGAAATCTGGCTGGGAACTGATTTGGAAAGTGGGCCTACAATTTTGCCCTGCAGAGTTGGTGAGGCTGGAATGCTGTATCAAATAGGCCCTGGGATGCTGTATCCAACAGGTCCTGCAGCAGGAGCATCTTTTCTCCACCCTCTTGCAAGAGAGTCTCTCCGCTTAGCAGTCCTGTTCCAGAGTGGCAGGTAGACATTTCCCTTTCCATCTTTGCCAGTGCAGCTGTGTTGTCTCTAGAGGCTGCATGCACCATCCCCCATCTCTAGCCACACTGCCTCTTCTCCCCAAAGTCTGACATCGGTGTCTCCATCCCAGCTTTATGGTCTAATTCAGCAGTGAAGAATTACTGCAGATTTAGAAATCATAGAAAAGTTTTTGGTTGATTTCTACTTTGATTTTGGTGGTGGTATGGGGGTGGGCAGGCAGTGTAGGGAACAAGCTAAGAAATACTCCGTTTTTAAGAAAAGTAGAATTTATGTGGTGCTTACTAACCAGTTTTTATTAGCTTCGGACCATAAGGCTATCCTCTGCAACTCACTTTGCTAATTAAGTGGTGATTGTTATATTAAATTTTAAAGTATAATTTAGTCAGACAATAATTACCATGGAACTAATTAAATTTACTTTCCTGACGTTTTTAACTTTCTCCAAAGAGGGAGCTGTAAGTAACTGGACTGTACATAATCAACCATTTTCCCTTTTGTCAGAGAATAAAAAGACAAAACGATAATAAGAGTGTTTCTTCCTATTCTGTTTGGTATATTAATCGTATTAGGCAAGTCTACTATGAAGGCCTGTGAAATCTTCTGAACTGAGATGCTCTGTTCAACTCTTAGAGACTTACTGGCAGTGTGATCTCACAGAGCTGCTGTAAGGAATAAATGAGTCTGTTCTTAGAAACATTCAGAATGATGCTAACTGCTAAATTAGTCTTTGCTATGCCATTTTAAAACAGTCTTTATGCTTTCTTGGTAAGTGCTCTCTACCACTGAGCTACAAGCACAGTCCTCAGTCTTGTGCTTTCTCAATGCACCTTAGATGTGAATCATATTCAAAAGTACCAAGTTCTAGAAATGGATCTGAAGGTGAAAAGCAAAAAATGTCAATTCCTTGATGCCAACATCTGCCACATGGGATCAGTCAATCATTCTCCGGGCAACAGAAGTTTTACAAGAATTTGGAGCATCTGGCTCACATCTTAGTCAGGCCAGGGTATTATTGGAAGTACAGAAACCATGAGAAGCATAAGCATTACAATCTAAACTCCATTAAATAAGTTTCACAATGAACATATCTCTTTCATAGGCTTCATATACATATAGAAGTTCTGGTGTTGGCCAGAGAAAATGATTTTTCCTCAGAACCATAGCCACTTTCCCTAGATAGGAAGAGCCAGACAGTTACGGAGCAGTCCAGGCTACCTTATGTTGTCCTGGGAATGGTACAAGCCCTTCCTGCAACAGATGTTGGTATGCAGTTTACTATTCACAACCCAGTTAATAAAGTCTCCTGGGCTCCTGGAAGAGTTCAAGTCCTTTCTGACATGAAGGCGTCCTTTGCCAAACTGTTTATCCTTACCATCATGCTTAAACAGAAGCCATGTATAATTTGCTCATCTTCAAAGAGAGTATGGGGCTCACTTCTCACAGCACACTGGATAGTCAAACTCAGCTATAAACACGAAAATGTGATTTGTTATGAAGCTATAACTCAGAGCTTCTCATAATATTTTTTTTTGTAAGGAGCACGTGGGCTTTACACAGGGCCCGCTTCTCCATTGCTGACATCTGCTACAACTGTTATACTAAGCAAGAGACCTTTACTGAAGATACAAAGCTTTCATTGACCTCTTCTTGGCCCTGAACTTGGCCTGGTTCAGGTTTAAATCATAGATTATTAGTTTATGAATACTTAAAATATATGGGAGAGTAGTGAAACTGACCCATGACTCTGTTATATAATAGCACATTTGATTCATTAACAGCCACATTGAAAGTTACAGCCTCGGTCTGTTGCAGACACCCTGCAACACACAACACACTGGATTGCATTCCTTAACTTTGTAGACGAGATCTGTTTGTCAGCCCTTGCATTCCTGCTTCTGGAGTTCCAGACTGAGTAGTCTCCAGTAGTATGAAAGGGCACTGCCAGCTTTGCTTGAAGGCAGGAAACTGGAGGGAGGCCTGTCCTATGAGAATTATGCAGTCAGAAGAGAAAGGCAGCACTCCCTTGTTGACTTCTAGGCACACACACTGCGATTTGCTCTCCTTGTGCTTTTCTCCTGTGATATTCCCATTCCTGGACTCTACTCTTGTCCACGGGAGCATCTGGGTGTCTCCCACCCCCACATCTCATTTTTGCTCAGGGAGATGGCCCCACACTGTGTGTATACGGGCAGCATAAATTGGATTCAGTGGGCCACTAAACGCAGAAAGAGGACATGGGGTTGGAAGGAGGAAAGGGGTATGAGTTAGATCTTGAAGGAGTTAGAGAAAGGAGGGGGGTGAATATGGTCAAAATACATTGATTTCATACATGCATGAAAATTTAAAAAAATTAATAAAAAACATATTTATAAACTAAAACATTAATAAAATGCTTTTCATTAGCATATATCAATTATATATAATAATTGGTTCAATATGACGTTTTTGTAGTGTACTTTACTCATCTTCATCTCCCATTACCATCTCTTGCCTGATTCTGTCTTGTTGAGCTTCCTCTTACCAGTTAGTCCGGTGACTACACCACTGAAGGAAATGTCTCCACCTCTTCCAGCTACCATTAGCTGCCTATAAATCCACAGGGAAGGGCAGAGCCTCATGATTTCCCTCTACTCCAATTCATGGGCAACTTTTGACCTGAAGTTAGACATTCCATTAACTTGATTCTATTTCTCTCTGCACTTCCAGTCTTCAGAGACTTGGCCTTGGTTTCTGGCTCTACTCTTCCAACTTCCATGGGGCACCAGAGGGAAAGAGAAATAATTTGTTTTCCTGGGAGAAACGTTGTTAAACTACCCGACAGAAAATGGGGGAAGGGAAGCTTGAACACTCCTAGCCAACATTTACTAACTCAGTATGTATATTTACTAACTCCGCATGCATATAGGATGCTATTTATATCATACAGTCACATATATTAACCTACATTTGTTGCTGTATTTTAGCATATTCAAAAGCATCCATATGGGCTTGCATAGGTTTATAGCACTTTCTTTAACCCTCTGGGTTTTTGCCATGCATGGTCTTAAATTTCTCAGTTGCAAATTTTCCTGACTGCCACAAGAATGGAGAATGGATAGGACAGGGAGAGCCAGGGTTTTCTCTGAACTCTCCATTCTTGTGGCTGGACTCTCCAACTAAACACCTGTATTTCTGGTACTGAGATCTTTTTAGGATGGTGAAGCTATTTTCCTGAACTCATTTGTAGTCTGTTCATAACTACTGAATGATTTTTTTTAGAAATATTTTATTTCTAGCTAAGTTCATCACTCTGGCAGCTTTTCATTTATCTTAAAACACATACTAAGCAGCTATATACAGAGTGTTTGATATTGGGGTTCAGAGGCGACACTATGCAAGTGTTTCCTTTTAGAGTTCTTATTAAGATGATCAAGAAGGACAATAACAGAACACAGAATTAGTTTTTTTTGTTTTTTTTTTAACGACAGTTACAGTGCTGGGAAGGCAAGGAAGACAGAGCAGTGCTTCTGAATCCTGGTTCCATAGCAGAATTGGTTGAAAAATTTAATACACATGAGCACTTAGACTCCATTCTTAGATTAATTAAATTGAAATTGGGAGGGTGTATGTTCTCAATTGTAGGTGTCTTTCAAATATTCTGCTATAAAAGAGTAAAAGCAGCTTTTGGAAGTATGATAACATATAAATCTCACTTATTATTAGTATGTTATAGCGTCCTTCAACCATCACCTAGGTTCAGTTTTAGAACATTTCTGTCACCCCCAACTTCTCCTTCCCCCTGGTAGCCACACCTCATGCCTCAGCTCTCACACACTGACCCATATTCTACAGATTTGCCATGTCTAGCCTTTTCATTCCTCAGAGAATTAAAGGTGCAGGATTGATTAAGCACCTTTCCTGTATGACAGAAGGGATGGTTGAATTAGATAGGAAGGGTTATAGTGAACCAGGAACATAAGGAATGAGAAGGGGCTCTCTGGGTGGAGGGAAGAGCAAGTGTGTGTGTGAGCGCTGGTCCAGGAGCAGAAAGGGAACTGTGTACATAATGAGGAGAGAACAGAGCTGGCAGCAGGGTCTGGGAGTCAGGGATTTGTGATACGGTAAGGAGCTTGTTTGCTCCCAAGAGCAATAGAAATCACCGAGGGTGCTTGTGTTGGAGCACAACAAACTCTGATCCTTACTAAGAGGATTTCTAGTAATTTTATGGAGACAAGGTTGGAGGGGCCAAGAAGAGAAGCAGAAAGGCCAGTTAGAATGCAGCTTCTCTCTGTGTATGCTTATCCTTTAACCCAATGAAATGATTACTGTGGAAGGCTGTCTAAGTGTCTGTATTAGTCAGGGCTCTCTAGAGTCACAGAACTTATGGAATGAATCTCTCTCTCTCTATGTGTATAAAGAGAGGATTTATTGGAATGACTTACAGGCTGCAGTCCAGCTAATCTAACAATGGCTAGGCTGTGAACTGAAAGTTCAAGAATCTAGTGTTACTCAGTCCTACAAGGCTGGGTGTCTCAGCTGTATATACTGGAATCCAGAAGTAGGCTGCAATGCCAGTGAAGGAATGGATGTGCTAGCAAGGTGAAGGCAAGCAGGCAAAGAACAAGATCTTCCTTTTTGCATGTTCTTATATAGGCTTCTAGAAGAAGGTGTGGCTTAGACTAAAGGTGTGTCTTCCCACCTCAAGATCTGGACCAAAAGTGTGTCTTCCTACCTCAAAGGTCTGGACTAGAAGTGGCTTCACCCACTTCAAACCAAGCAGAAAATCCCTCACAGGTGTGCCTTCCATTTCTGGATTGTAGTTCATTCCAGATATAGTCAAGTTGACAACCAAGAATAACCATCTCAGTGCCCTTGCTTCAGCTCTCTCTCCTGGGCTTTATTCACACTTTGATTGAACAACTACTTACACAGAACTGTTAACAATCTGTTTGTTCTTCTGGAGGCTATCACCCGTTTTGGTGGATTTCATTGGGAGAAGGAGACCCTCAGCAAATAAGAAAATTAATGGGAAACAAACAAACAAAAATGAGAAAGGCAAAAAGAATTATGTGCTACTTATCTTTCTGTTCCTAGCACTACACCTGGTGCAATAACAGGTGTTTGGGAAATAAGTGTTTGTTGAGTTGAGTGATGCATCTCTTCAAGGGCTAAGGCCATGTTGCATATTTGAATCTCCGGGGCAAGTAGCATGATTGAGTACATAAAGGAGGCAGTGTGTAACTTTATGTTATGTAAATGAACCCACCTGTGAATTGATTCTATCAGTTTACATTTACAGGACATAATGTGATGAAGCATGAACCTAATTAGTCTTATCAATAAAATCCAGGAGTCAGATATTTGAGTAATAACCTAAAAGATCAGAGAAGCAGAGGAGTAGCCACCAAGTGACTTCTTTTTTTATTTATTATATTTGTGTTTTAATTTTACACATCAGCATGGGTTCCCCTGTCCTCCCCCCTCCCACCCCCAATCCCATCTCCCCCCCAGCCCCTCCTCTCCATTCCCATCTCCTCCAGGGCCAAGACTCCCCTGGATTCAATTCAACCTGGTAGATTCAGTACAGGCAGGTCCAGTCCCCTCCTTCCAGGCTGAGAAAAGTGTCCCTGTGTAAGCTCAAGGTTCAAAACAGCCAGCTCATGCACTAAGGACAGGTGAATTGTTGAGACCAAGATTGGAAAAGCACAGGGACAAATAGCCAAACTAATGGAAACACCATGAATTATGAACCAAAAGCTGTGGAGCCCCCAACAGGATCAGGCCCTCTGGATAAGTGAGACAATTGAATAGCTTGAACTGTTTGGGAGGCACCCAACCAAGTGACTTCTTACCGCTCCAGGTCCTCCAACCATAAGGTCCAAAGTCCTGTTTCCATCCCACCTTATCACTTCCTCTTTCTGCCTCTGGAATGCTGGGATTAAAGGTGTGAGCCTCCCAAGTGCTAGGATTAAACACATGAGCCACCATAGCCTCTATGGTTAACTAGTATCTAGCTCTGTCCCCTGATCTCCAGGCAAGCTTCATTTGTCAGAAACACAAACAAAATGTCACACAACAATGAGATAATAATGAAAACGAAGAGTGATATAAAGCTTCCAGGAACCAGCTGCAGATCCCCTCCTTGTGGAAAATGACAACTGACTTTAGCATGAATACCACATTCAAGTCTTTTGAGCCATGGAATTTGTAACTGTGAGAGACCTTCCATACTACTATATTGAAATGCTTTGTTTTACAGGAAAGGAAACTGAGCTAGTCAAAAAGCCAAGTCCTCATTTATTTTAGTGTTGAGGGAATGAGGAATCAGAGACATGAACTGATTTGCATAAAATTAACTCAACTCAGGTTCTCATCAGTGCTCTTGTCAAACACTTAACAACTTATATTTGTTTATCAAAAGACATCCCATCTGTAGCCACTTTATTCATAATAGCCACAAAGTAGAAATGATGCCCATGCCCATCAGTGGTAGAATGGATAAGTGCATTGCGGCATGGCTACAATAGGAGCCATTATGCAGGAATGAAAAAGAACATGCACAAACTACTTCTTCATAAATCCTAATGTGAAAAGTGATGAAGAAAAGTCAGATAACAAAAAGAAAGAAAGAAAAGGAGTTAAAAAAGTGATTTGGCTTATATGAAGTTTAAGATTGGGCAAGAAAGGATGGCGATCTAAACAGTGACTATGTGAGGCAGCCCTCCTCCAGGTGGTGGAAATGTTAAATGTCTTTGTATGGAGAGAGGTAAAATGGGGCCACAAACATATACCCGAGTTACCACCTCATGATACTGAATATTTCTGAATGTAAGTTATATCTCAATTACATTTAATGAATGGAAAAATATTTTATATGTTCCTACCTGCTTCTCTTGCAAGGAGTAGGAAAGGCCAGATCAAGTTGAGGAGTAAGAGGCCCAGGGGATATGCTGACAAGTCCCATAGCCCAGGGAACATGTCAACTTGGCCATAAGCTATGCTTGAAAAAGCGGCTGGTTTTCAGTCAATAAAAGGGAAGCTTTAAGTTTCTTAGAGAGTTTATGAATGTGTTAATTACAGTCATCAAGATTTTGCGTTGCAATGAATGCTTATCTAATGGGTTTAGATTAGACCATTTACTTAGCTTACTTGTTATTTCCCAATTAACTTCTGAAATCTCCCTCCAATGTTTCAACCTGCTTCAAGAGAGCTTAGATATGGGATTTGAAAACAAACAAACAAAATAAAACAAAACAAAACAAAACAAAACAAAAGACTGGTGTAATGTATAGCTTTATTATTACTGTTTTACTATCCAAAAGTTCCAGAGGCAATTTCAGGCATGCTTCTGTATCGCTGTTTCCTGAACTGTTAGAATTTATTTTGTTTAGGGAAAGAATCTTCATCCACACTAATATTTATGGCAGTGTTATTTACAAAACAAACTAACAGAATCGAAAGTGTCTGATGATAGTGAGTACTGGGGTCAAGGGTGATACTGCTACTAGGTGGAATATAATGTAACCATTAAAGCCAGACGGCAGCTTGAAAAGTAGCTTATGTCATGGCAATTGAAAAAAACTGAACAAAATTGTCCATATCATGTGTTTCAACTAAGCAAAATTATAAAATAAAATCTACTCAGTCATCAGCAGTGTTGTGTTTAGGTAGAACTAAAGTATGTTATTCTTTTTCATTTTCTGAATTTTCCAAAATTTCTTTAATGAATGTATACTGTATTAATAAAACTTTCCAAAATGACACCATTAGTGACACAACAAAGTTATTTCCAGTGTCTTCAAGGCATCTTTTCTAAGTGCCTTTCATTTTGCAAAGCTACTGAGCTCCCCATTATGGTGGTTTGAATGAGAATACTTGGTCCCTAGAGGGTGGAACTGTTTGGGAAGGATTAGGAGGTGTGGCCTTGTTGGAGGCGATGTGTCACTGGCAGCAGGCTTTGACATTTTAGAATACTCACACCATTCCCAGTGGATGTCTGGCTTGTGCCTGCTGTTGCCCATGCAAACCCACAGCTGTTCTTCAGCCATGCCTTTGCTCTGCTGTCATGAACTCTAACCCTCTGGAACTGGAAGCCCAATCAATTGCTCTCTTCTATAAGATTCCTTGGTGAGGGTGTTTCCTCACAGCCATAGAAAAAGAGTTGCTTTAAAAGCAGTTACTAATACTGAAAACATTGTATCATTAAACCAGTTAACTGAGGTTTATCAGCTCTAACAAGATAGTCAGGCCTTGTCACAACCTTTCTATGTAGAAAAAATAAAAATATCACAGTTCAAAGAAAAGGGACAAGCTGGGCAAGGTGGCACTTGCCTTTAGACCCAGCACATGGTAGTTAAAAGTGGGTAAATCTTTGAGTTCAAAGCCAGCCTGCTCTACATCAAAAGTTGTAGACCAGCCAAGGCTACATAGTGAGATACTCTATTAAAAAACTCAAACCAATGAATGAATGAATGAATGAATGAATGAATGAATGAATAAATAAATAAATAAATAAATAAATAAATAAATAAATAAGTGAGACAAAAGCAATAGGGGCAGATATAAGTTAGGGCAAGAGTGATAATTAGTTTATTTTGACCTATTAGATTCATGAAATCATTAACCTCATAAATACTTCTGATCACAATGCCATTCATCTAATTCATAAACATTTATAAACACTTATTATATGTCAGGCACTTTAAAAAAATTGGGTTACTGAGATAAGAGATAAGCTACAGTCCTAACGGTCATATGCAAATTATACCTTAAAAAAATAGCCTTTTATCTCAAGGAAGCTTGCCCACTGAACAGATGTGAAAAACAGATTCAGAAAGGTTAAATGATTTGTTGAATGCCCTACAGAATGACAGTGTTGGAGCCAGAATTTAAATTAAGGCCTTTCTGGCCTTTGCTAACACAGTCTTCCCACTGCATGCAGTTGTCACTCAGCAGCATTTGGTACCAAAGACCATCAATGATACAGGCTGTGGATGCTGCAGGCTTGATACTCTGCAGTTTCCAGCCAAGCCTACAGGACCAGAGCCTCTATAGCTTGCTAAAGTGAGCCAGGTTTGGACTAGGGATGGCAGGGCAGCTCAGAAAGGTGGTGGAACTATAAGGGGTCCATGATTGTGGAGCTGAGTCAGGTGTGGTGCTCATATCCCTTAAGGAAAACAAAATCTAGTCCAGGGAGTTGGTTCAAATATTGCCTGCAATGAGAAATGATGACGAGCTCAAATATTTAAACATCTAAATCTGGTTAGATGTGACAATAGGTTAGTCACTACCCAGACTCCCTGAATCTGATAGTCTCATAAAGGAAATGAATCCATAATCAGATAGTGGAGCTATAGTGTAGAGTGAGATCTCTTGTCATTTATATTTCAGGTTCATGTGACCCCAGCTATTCAGAGAGGCTTAGACTGAAATAGTCGATTGTTTGTAGAGAACTCTGTCTTTAGTCTATATAAAGTCTTTTGTGAGTATTGGTTGTATTCCTTATGTCATAGATTTCAAACAAATTATTGCTTGCTTACTTTCATTAGAATATAAAATTCCAGAGCGCATGGTCCGTGTCTGCCCATTTCTTCCTGCACAGAACAAAGCCTATAAAAACAGATAATCCATTAAATGTCTGCTGAATTCATTAATTAATATATTTTTACAGGGAAGGGGCACCAAGAAAGGTTATTACCCTATGGGAATGGGGGTGGAAGTCAAAGAAAGCTTCCTGTAGGAGGTGGCAGCAGAGAAGGATCTTACATGATGAGTAGGTTCTGTTTGGGGTCAGGCAAAAGGTGAAAGGGTAGAAGGGAGGAGGATGACATTCTCAACCGGGAAAACAATGCAGGCAGAGACACAGTGATGAAGTGTGGCCTGCAGAAGGGCTTGGGAACGTCGTAGTAGATACCCACAAAAGATGTGGCTCAAGTTGCTGCTGAGTCTGGATTTTGGAAGCACGGGGGACTTCCACATGACTTGACTGACAAAGGACCATATCTAGATTGTGTCTGTGATTTAGAAAATTGGCCATTATGGAAGACGTTTTTTTTTTTGTTGTTGTTGTTGTTGTTTTGTTTTTTGTTTGTTTTTGTTTTTTGTTTTTTTGTTTTTTATACCTAGGACTAGCTGATGCAGAGACATAAGCTAGGAGTAGAAATCTGCTTTGAGTAAGAAGAGAGTTGCTGGTGCTGAGAGCTGGGCCCTGCCTTTCAGCCAAACCTTGGCCAGCTCCCAGTGAAGAAAGACCCTTTCTCAGACCACCCTCAACAGAGCTATGTTACAATCCTGATAGGTTAAGTTAAAAACTACCTGCTCCCCTAATGAAAACACATGAACATGTGGAAACTAAAGCCATGGTCTGACCCCTGCTCTCTGCCCCAGCTCTTTGCTCATCAATGAA
Source organism: Onychomys torridus (assembly GCF_903995425.1). NCBI lineage: Eukaryota > Metazoa > Chordata > Mammalia > Rodentia > Cricetidae > Onychomys > Onychomys torridus. The sequence continues at coordinate 81,688,205 of NC_050450.1, read as the reverse complement.
AATATCAAGCTTGTTTCATTTCCCCAGTGGTGTAGGGGAAATTTGTAGGGTGCTCACTCAGAGTCAGTCAGTCAGTATATTGTGTGGAGAGCCCTGCTTTCTCACCTGGTCTCCAGAGTTCCTGCACCAAATTGTTGTCTGTAAGTCTTTAGCATTAGTCCTGCTGAGGAGTCTTGTGCAATCACCCTCAATACAGGGAACAATAAACCAACTTGCTCAACTATAGGTGTGTGTGCTCCTGGTGCCCTTTTGCTTGAAGGTAAAGGTATAGGAACATAGGGACTGCCACACAGGATCCCACCTGGAGAAGCTCAGTAGTACTGATCACCATTTTTAAAGGAGTTTTTGTAAGACAGTCGCTAAATATACCATTATTAAAAATTCAGCTAAATCAACTTATAATTAAGTAAATTGAACATTATGAAAAAAAATGTTGATGCTTCCTCAGACTTAATCCTTTTGCTACATTTTATTATTATCTTTGCTCTGGAGATTATTAGTGTTATTATATCCACATGGTGGAAACTGTCTAATTGCTACTGTGTTTATCTTCCCACATATGACTGCAGCATAGTTACTTGCTGGCTTATACTGGGAGCATTTACAACACAGAAATTGGCAAATAGTAGGAGTCAAAACTAGTGAGTTCCCCTTCTCCCTGCTGGTGGGCAAACAGTTATTAGTGTGGTGTTAGTTATATTGGCACGTGATATTGAGGCCTTATATCAAGACCAGAGAGCAGGACTCATGATGAATTCAAGAACTGTGGGAGACAAGGCAGTTGACAGAGAGAGCAATTCATTATCTGCACTCTCCCACCACCCTGTTGTGTAAAATATGAACCCTGATGTTCTTTCTCGTTACCTAAGGAAGTGCTTCTTCAGGCACCAATACATCCCTTCCTGGTGCTCTTCCCACTGTCCTGGACCCTACCTGTTTCAAGGTTGGGATACCTCTTTATAGGTGGGAAAAGAGGTAGTGCATACCTGTCTCCCCCTTCCCGAGGAGCCCTTTCAAATGACTTACTCAGCATCCTAACACCTCTCTACCTTTTGAACTACTTTGGGTCAGTGTCACTCTATCATCATTTCATGGTCCACCCAGATGTGTGGGATCATTCCATTTGCTCCTCCTTCCTCGATGAAAGGATCTTCCCACCAGAGCCTCATCTTTGCTGTCTTTACCACAAAGCGATCTGCTTTGCAGTTTCCCAACTGAACTACCTCCTCTCCCACACTATAGGCCCGCTCCACCAATCCTGATACTTCATGGAATATCCCCACTGGTCCAACAACTCTGGAAGGGGGGTGTTATATAAAAACCTCATTTTATATTCTGGAGACCAAAAGCTCAAAAAGCTAAGCTGCCCCTACAAGCACTCAGGCCTAATCCACCTCCTTATCTAACACATTTCCCTCATTGTTTCTCAACTCTGGGGTGGCTTGTGCCACTCACTGATTTCCAGTTGCCTGGTTGGTTACGAAAATCAGAATCATAGCCACGCCAACAATGAAAAGAGCCGATGCTGCAGAGAGTACTTTCCTGTCGTGGAGACTGCTGCCATGCCTGTCATCTTGATTACCATGTACCGTGATGCTAGGTCTAGTGTGTGACCTTGAGCAAACCCTTTACCCTCTTGGGACCTTGGTTGCTTCAATGATCATATTCATCAACTCACCATCTCAGTGAGGCAGAGAAAGTTTTATTAGTAGTACATTATTAATGAGTATGCATTAATAATGACCTCTTAAACTTTTATAACTCTTCAGGGTTTACAAAGCACTTTCTCAAGTGTTTTCTCATTTCTCCTCTCTCCGAAAGGTCAGTGAGTGAGAGCTTACTGCCCCATTGTATGATGAAGAAACTGAGACCTGGAGAGGATGGGGGAGGATTTTATATAAAGTCTGTCTGGGCAATACCTTAGTTCCTAGAACTACTGAGTAGACAAAGGGCTTAGTGAGAAACACTGTGTACTGTGTCTCCAGCCCAGGGAAAAGGTGCATGATGCATGAAAACTCCACATGTCCTGTAGTCAGGAAGCCTGCTTCATTTTGCTTTAAAAGCTGTTCCAGACGCCTTTAATCCCAGCACTCACGAGGCAGAGCCAGGCAGATCTCTGTGAGTTCTAGGCCAGCCCATTCTATGGAGAGTTCCAGGACAAGCTCCAAAGTTACACAGAGAAACCTTGTCTCAAAACATAACATAACATAACATAACATAACATAACATAACATAACATAACATAACATAACAAAATAAAAAGCCGTGCTAGAACATATAACCCTGAAGTGGAATCCTTTTTCATGACTATCTCTTAAAATGGTTTCATTTTCCCTTTTCTGTAGTTCATGCTGTATGGAAATAACCTTTAGCGTCATCTAGATAAACACCTAAATAAAGGTTGAGTTGCTTGGAGAACCAAGTCTGCTTGTGAGACAACATGTGGCTGACTGTGGTTATGACAGAAACCTACCACTGCCCTTGTATCCACCACAAAGGAAGGTGCAAAGGTGCTTTCATTGTTCACTGTCTTGTGTGCCTTGGTCAGTTCCTATTGACTTCCTTTCATTGCCAATGAAATGATGAATTTTTGGCTCCAAGAATGTTTCCAATCATGATGTGACTGGCTCTCACACCCCACAGAACACACAGCAAAATGGACAGAGGTGGGTGGTTGTTTATGGACAGATGTGTTAAAACATCATATCCTCATCTTTCAGTTCTAAATGCATCATGTATTATAAATGTAGCTTCTGGGTCTTCTTGTTCTTGTTTCTGAGTTGTTCTGAACATTCTAGAACTAGCGTTCAGTGAATTCTAACAATGAGGTAAGAAGACCAAAAATAGTGTTCTTAACTAGGGGTAATCCCACTTCTATTCCTGTCCATTGGTGATATGCAGCTGATATGTAGCAGTGCTTAGAGACAGTGTTGGCTATCATGATTAGAGGTGCTACTCGAATCTCTAGTAGGAGTCAGGGATGTGAAGTACTGCATGGTACACGAGAAAAAGCCTTTAGAGCACAGAGTTATCCTGCCCTCAAAGTCAAAATTGCTATGAAGTAGGATATTTGGGGCTGCGTGTCAATTATTGGGACAGCTTAGATAAGCTGTATGAGTGCTCTTTGACTACCTAAATAAATCTTGCCTTTGCTGGAGTGAGGATACCCATGAGGCTCACCGCCATGTAATTTCCCTTCCTTCCTAGCACTCAAATAATGTGCATATAAGCTTTGCCTTGTCCCTCACCATGGCTTGGTATAATCCTACGACTTAGTACCTGGTGATGGGCTGCAGGTAGAGCTATGTAAACCCATGTGGGGCAATTGTCTGTTCATGAGACCTTACATTATCACCTGAGGGCAAGGAACCCAATGGACAATTCTGATGACTGCTTTAGACAATTCCCAGACTTAGCTCCTCAACCACATTGAGTAGATGTTGGCACTAGAGAAAGGAAACATCATCTCTTTATTTTCATTAACCTTTAGCGGAAAGGTAGCATTTTCTCAGATGAGTGCCAGCACCAGTGTCTGCAGGTATCATTTCCCCTCCTCTAAGTGCTGTCATTAAAGTGCCTTCATGGGTGCTTCCTGAGTAGAGTTGTGGCAGTCCTCTGCATTCACTCAGTCTAGATTGGTCTTTTAAATGAGACACAGTTATTCTTGTCCCCTGGGACTGCACTGCTCTATGTTCACAAGTGAGTCACTTAACGTCTCTGAGCCCCAGTTCATTCAACTGTCAACACAGAATTATAATCCTGATTCTGTCTTGTGAATTTAGAACTCATTCAAAGAAGAAAGGAGATAAATTAGCTGCTTACATTTCTTTTTAAAACTCCGAATCCTAACCAAACCCAACCCAAACAAATTCATTTTTTTCTTCTCAAGAGCCACAAAACTGACAGTAGCCCAAATTAGCACCTAGCTCTTTCCTTTTATTTAAATAGACGGTGTTTGTTTCTCCTATATTGGTGCAGAGTCAAATGATAGCATGGCAGTGCTGGAGCGGAGCTGAGGAGCTATTTCTAATCAAGTCTTTTCCTGTCAGTTGAGGAATCCGGAGCCCATGGGGACATGTTGACTTGCTCTGGGTCAGCAAGGAAATGTGACCTAAGGGGAAAAATCAAGACCTTGATTCTGGAGGACCTGCATTCTCCACATGGCTCTGTTGCCTCCTGGAGGAGGAACTCTTTTTTTTTTTTTCTTTCAGAGTCCTTGATTTCATGATGATCATTTTTCAAGCATAGATGTTACAAATGATATATCTATTTCCCTTGGGGGTTAGGGGTACTGTATGAGACTTTCTACCTTTCTGCCACTAAGAAACTATGGGATCCTGGATGAGTTTCTTAGGCTCCTCCAAAGGCTTAGCTTTCTGTCATGTAAAAGATGAATGAGAACAAGATGATGGTGTTGAATCATGAAATAAAATGTGGAAATAACAGTGAGATTGCATACACATCAGCTGTCATTACAACTATTGTTTTATCAGTCTAATGCCAGGATTCTGTATCAAGCACCACCTTGAACAATTCATGGATGGGTCATGGAAGAACCTGTGATATTCTATCCTCAGGTCCCTAAAAAAAGGTGCTGAAGAAATAGGGCATTTGCCACTATGGCTACAAGCCTCGATCTATGATCTAGGAAAAAAACAACATCTTAGAAAATCCATGTCTAGTTGCTGTCTCTTGCTTGGTATCACTAAAGGTGAACTGAATATACATCTAGTTCATATTCTGGTGAAAGAGTGTGGATACTGAGGGACTTGTCTATAAACTCCTCATGTTTTCAGAATGAAACCTCCTGTGGTTTTTTTTTTCTTTCCACACAATAGTTTGTTTGCACGTGCCTTTTGATTTAGTTCTCATATAGTTGAACAGTCTCAGCATTTGGTGATCTCAGGGATCCAGGGCAACCTCAGATCCTTATTAACCATGGAATGTCTTTACTACTAAGGTTTGATGAGGTTGATGCCCAGAAACCAGGCCTCTAGGCCACCGACAAAGGTCATAGGCTCATTGGCTTACATACAGCCAAACTCTCAGTGGAGCCCTGCAGGGGTGGGAGCTGTTTAGAGCTAATTGGCCTCATTAAGAAATTGCTGATGAGCTAATGGAACTGAAATGTGGTCACCTCCTGAAATCACTTAGCAGATTTGCAACCTAAAAATAAAGTAACTTTCCTGAACTTCCTTAAGACCCCAAAACTCCACGATCACAATTCCTCTATAAGAAAGTAATGTATGGTGGCTGAAGCCTGGGAATTACCAGAGGGGCTTCTGATGTCTTATTACACTTTCCTCTGTTCTGAACCAAGAGACCCTTCCAGGGCAGTTCTGGTCTTTTCTATCTGCTTGTACTTGGGTCCAACCCCCAGTGTTCTGCTCAAACCGTGCTCCCCGAGTACACACAGTCTCTGAGAGTCTTTTGTTTATGATTTCTCTGTCTGTTCTCTCCTTGCTTTAGGATTTGCTTTGTATTGAGGTTTTCTCTGTAGTTTTCTCATTTAACTTTTATAAGGGCCTTTGAATCGGGTGACTATCACCATACCTGTCTTACAGAGTAAGTGCAGAAGAGGTTAGAAGACTGGTCCCAAGTTGAAAGGCTGCAGGTGGCAGAGCAGGAATTCAAACCTGGACCCCTGGAGCTGCCAAGTGCTGAAACTAGTTTTGACTCTAGACTCTGAACTCAAAACTCCCATATAACACAGCCTTCAACCTTGAGTTCTTAGAACTGCCATTGATACCTGCCTAGTTTCTCACTTAACTGTGTCCTTGCCTTGCCTGTGTGCAGTGGATTCCCTTCTTGGATGCCTCATGGTATGTGATGAACTTGCTCTATGCACTTAGGGGCCTCATCTCCCATCTCAAGCATGGATATGAACTTGGAATTTGGACATAGTACATTCTTTGTTGGGCAAATTTGTTCTTATATCCTGTTCTCTGATACAGAAGTTTAAATTCATCTCCTTTAGTCTGAATGATATTTGAAATTTTCTACTTACACATAAAGATTCTGTAACATGAAGATAAGTAAAAAATCGGGCAGAGAGCTTGGTATGGAGTCAAGAGTCCTACTTTCAGGACCAGAACTGTTTCTTATCAGTTGTGACCATTTTTAGTCACCTTGAAATTCTTGAGCCTCATTTTTCTTATGTATGAAATGGAGATGGTCACCTACTCACACAGATAACTTCACAGACTTAATGTGAAGGCTAAATTAGATAATGTGTTGAATCAATTTGTAGATCTTTCTTGGGAAGAAGTACATCTTTTGGTAGTCATTGATATCATCATAGATAGCAAATCCACAGGAATCTTAAGGACAGATTTCCCAGATCCAACTGCTAAGTAGAAGCACCATGGCTGATTAATTGCCTCTAAGATTTTCCTTTTCCTCCACAAATATTGATTATGCACCTAGTTCATACAGGGCATTAGAGGCTGAACATTAGATATTTAGCTGCTAGATTCTGGATAGAAAACTATATACCTCAGAACTCCTGTCTCATAGGGAGCCCATGTGGGTTAAAAGTAGACAGTGGGAAAGATAGTGTATAGTTAATGCCCATTAAGCACTGAGATCATTCTTCTTTTAAATGTTGCCTTGAGTAATTTTTATTTGTTGACAGACAATGTTCAAGAGTAGTAGATTTTTTTGGGAATTTTACATATGGTTACTATATTTACATCATTTTCACCCCTTCTTTCTCCACTCTAACTCCTACATTCTCTCTCAAATTCATGATCTTGTCTTCAATTACTTTTTGTTTTACACACATACACACACACACACACACACACACACACACACACACACACATACACACACACGCACACACCCTACTGAGTTCATTTAGTGTTATTAGTATGTGGATGTATTTAGTATTGACCACTTGATTGAATAACCTATCAGAAAGCTCATCCTTAAAACAAAAACAAAAACAAAAGACCTGTATCTACCTCCTCAGCAGCTGGTGATTAGCTGCTGCTCCCCATCTTGAGGTGAGATTTCCCCCATCCACATTTGCATGTCAACTGGTGTCATTATTCAGCTCTTATTTTGCCAACAAGATATTATGAGACCATTCTTGATTTTTCAATATCTTTTATATCTCATAGCCCATCAACCAATCACGTTGGTTAACCTCAGAATACATTATAAATCTGAGTCCTTCTCACTTTGTCCCCCTCCCCCTCACCCCCAAGCTACTACCTTAGTCCAAACCATTATCTTCTTTCCCTAGCAGTGTTTGAATAGTTTCCTAACTGGTTTTCTTATTTTCATCTAACCACCGCCCCCCCCCATCTAGTCCAGATTTAACGATGTAAGCCAGGGCATGTCACGCCCACCCAGACCCCACTGATGCTTTTAATCTTCTGCAGGTTTCGTGGCCAGCTGTAGGGTCTTCTACCTTCTAACCTCTCTGCTCTCACCAGATGCCATTCTTCTCTCAGCTCTGCTCAACACTGGTCACATTGCTTTGCCCTGACTACCCTATGCACACACCCACCTCAAAATTTTCATAGGTACTTTGATACCAGTCTTTGCCCAAAGTCCGCTTCCTGCAGGTATCCACATGGATGGCTCCCCACTTTATTCAGACTCTTGATGGTATCTCATGTTTAAAAATCTCTATGCTGGACCACATTCTCTCAGTATAACTATGCCCCCTTTACCGCTATTGTTATCCTTCTGCTTAAACTGCCTTCAAAGAACTTAGCACTACTGGAGGTGTATGAATTGCTTCAGTGTGTACATAGACAGGTTATGTAGAATGAAATGTAGTTTTTACTTTCATAGATGAATTTAGTGCCTGTCACATAGTAGCTACTCAATAAATAGAGAGAATGAATAGGAAGGGTGGTGTGCCAGAGGCACACAAGAGTATCTCACCACACTTGCTTAGGCACAAGCAGGCCCCTAAGCTCTCTTCCGGAAAGACTTGACTCATTCTCAGTTTTGAAGAATTGAAAAGTATTAGAAAAGGAAGAAAGCGCGTATTTGTTGGAGGGTCTTATTGTCAGGTGTAGAGATTCAAAGGCATGAAAAGCCACAATTCTTCTGGGGAGCTCTGAATGATTCTTGATGGAAAGATATCTTCAACCCTTTCATAGTGCACCAAGCAGAAGAGACAGCCTTATTCAGGCTTCTCTCTCCAGCTTCTTTTTCTCCTTAGCAATCTACTAGAGGTATGCTAACAGTTTCTATAAAATCTCCCCTTACCGGCCCTGATCTTTCGGCCCTGGGAGGTACTTTGCCCCGTTCTGCTTCACTCTCCTCTGTTTTTAAAAGGCATGAAGAACCCAAGCCAACATGGGAAGCTTTCATTCCTTTCTTTACACACAGTTTTGCTTGAGCCCAAGCACCATGAAACAAGCCGGCAAAATGCCAGCATGGTCACATTGCAGCACACACAAAAGGCCCTGCAGGCTGGCCCAGGCCTCATCATCGGATCCCCCAGGCAGCTGGAGGTGGATGTGTGCCATAGTCTGCTGCAACCCAGAGCACGTGACTGACATCCAACTTCAGCCAAGGGTGATGGTTTTATTGGTGTTTACTCTCCACGGTCAGACAGTCTTCTGAAAAAACATCTCATCTTCTGAGGGTTAACAGCCACCACAGGGCTACTTTCCAGTTCTGCCCCTCATCTCTCCCACACACCTGAACTTTCTCCTGTCTACAAGGACTAGGATGTAGGGCGATGCCCAGGTATGCTCATCGTGGTGAAGGGGGAGGGTGGAACCTTTTAGTTAATTCTCCTTTCTGGGCCTCAGGGCTACCTCATGCTCCAGGAGCTGACTCAGATATATGTTACAAATTTCCTAGGATATCTTCTCACTGAGTTGGAGAATGCGCCAGCATTATGCTCTTTCAACATCAGAGATGGTAGCACAGCCATACCCACCTGTGGGACCCAGGCTGCCCTTATAAAACTTTTCTCTCCTAGTCAAAGAGATGTAAATATAAGCATGTGCTGAGGCCTTGGGATGTGTGAGGTACTGTGCCAACACTTTAGAAATGATGGTCTCATTAATTCTTCTCCGTTCCCTTGTGTCTGCTGGTGCCACCTCCCACATAGTTCCACTCCCCACACTGCCATTATTTTATGGCTTACCCAAGTTCACATTCTTGGGAGTGTGCCCTTCATTGTGCTACAGGATATTCCAAGTCTATTCTCGTTGGTCATTGATCTCCACACTAGAACAAAGGAATCTTAAGTGCAGAGACCTCTGCTTGGTTTGTTTTGTTAGCTGCTCTGTCTGCCATGCCTCTAGCAATACTCGCATTGAGTCTCATGCTCAGTAAGTATTTGGTGGTGGGTGAGTGAATGAAAGAGTTAGGTTTTCTTATTCTCTGACCTCAGTATGTAAAGGGGGAGTGCATTGGCCATAACATGCCCAGGATGTGGCTTAGAGTGGGCCTGAGCCAGAATTTGAGACCATACCTGCTGACTTCAAAGACATCTCTTTGAAAGACCCTTTCCAGGTACCTCATACTACAGCAGGGCCAGGTCTAGGGCATCAGAGGCCCTCTCTTGCATACAATATTTAAACAGGTGTCCAAAATTCTGTAATTATAATAAATATTTCACTTGCTCTATTTATAAAATAAAAACTTTCATTGTCAAAATGAATCATGAGTACATCATTTCAAATATCAGTTCCAACACAGCCCTGACTTTACCCTAATTTAAAATGGTGATATCATCCCAACCCTGACCTGAACTCTTCACTATCACAGTTTTGTGTTGAATCTGTCATTATTATGGCTGTTTCTTCCTTGGAACCTTTTTGTAAATAATGCTCCTGGACTTTGGGATATTGATCCATTATAATATGTTCATTTTCATGTATTGTTGCTACTCTGAAACTACAGTGGGCTGGTCACATATTACACATCTCTCATATATTTTTGCTCAGTTGTTTTGACTTACCACATCCAGGCTTCCTCCTCTCACTAACTAGTGGCCATTAAGAGGCATGGTGCTGGAAACAGTGCCTGCCAGCTCCCTGCTCATTTTGTCTGTACCACTGTCTACACTGTTCATTTTGGGCAAATTTGGTAGCATTTCCTAAACTATTTGTGAACATGAACGCCAAACAGCAAAGTGAAAGAAGCATGAGTTTTATAATCTAACCTAATTGAAACAGAACAGGGACTCGCTGGGCATGTCAGAGGCAATGCTCTGTCAGCTCCATCAGCTGCATGCAGTCAATGTGTGGGAGAAAAGAGCAGGATTCAAGAATGCGTTAAAAGGGCTGAAGACATATTGTAGGAGAGAATATCAAGAGTTGTTTAACCAGCTTTCTTTCTTCTTCCTCTTTTCCCAGTCCTTCTCCTCCAACTTCTTCAATTCTTTTGGGTCCATCCTTGCAGCAACATTGCAAATGTTTATCCAGAATATGCCCTATACCAGCTTGTATCATCAGCACTTCACATGTGTTAACTCATGCCACCCTCATTAACAGCCCTAGATTCTGATTTTTTTTTCCTGTGCTACACGTATAGATGAAGTCACAAGCTCATAGAGAGGTTAAGTCACCAGCTTCATGTCCCTCAGCTCCAGTGCATCAAAATCAGCAAGGAACTCAGGCAGTCTGACTTCAGAATCACTAACCAAGATATGGAATCCCGGTGTGTCATGCAGATCTATTGGATCTCAAATGTTTCACTTTTGCAAATGCTTATATTTTCCCTCATCATACACAGGGGTTGCCAGAGCTGCTTGAGAGCAGAGTGTGATAAGGTACCAAGGATGCTTTCAGTAGGGTTCCAAGGATACCTCCTGGGACATCTCTCACAGCTAATAGTTCCTTGCAAATAAAGGTGACAGTGAGGTGAGGAGCTGTATTTTAAGCTCCTTGCTGATACTCAGTCATTTCTTCACACCAGCAGGTTGTCCATCCCCCCACTTCTTATTTCTACTTTTCTAAAGCTCAAATAAAAGGCACTGCTTGAGCAGTTTGTGCTTGTACAAGCTTTTGACTCCAGCACCAGGGAGGCAGAGGCAAATAGATATGTCAAGGCCAGTCTGGTCTACATGAGACAGTCAGCATACATAGTGAGGGGTATACAGTGAGATGCTGTGTCAAAGAAGTCAGTCACTGCTTCTGCATTGCATCCTCTGACTTTCCAAGATCACTCTCTATTCTTCCTGAAGGTCCATTGACCCCTTCATCTCTCCACTTGGTTGTACATTGACTCTAGACATGGGAGCCTTCTCTTAAATGACCACATGAACTCCATGCTCACATTGTGCAAAGCAACATGGTGATGAGCAATCACTGTACAGGGAACACAGGGCTGGATTCTCTTTTAGCTCCAGGAGGCCAGAGATTTCCATGACCTTATGAAGTAGATGGTGGCTATAAAGTGTTATATAAACATGGAAGACTCAAAGGGTACTGGCTACTGAACAGTGTAGCAGAATGTGATTAATGATAATGTCCTATCCTGGAGATGATGCTTCTGGGACACCACCAATAAGGAGTGTCATTGACATGGTAGAAACAGCACCAGGGTGGCTCTAGAAATTCTGCTTCAAGTCCCAGTGTGAGCTCTTCAGTTCCAGCATGTGAGAAGCATCTCTTTATGGAGAAACAATGGGTACTTCTGCTCTGTCCACTGCAGAGGCTGTTGGGGACAGTGGGTGAAAAGCACTATCCTAAATCTGGAATTAGTATGGAGCTAGGAGCTGACAAGACTTTCACCAGGCAGGTTTTGTCACACTTCACCCATTTTCTATAAGACCTCAGAGATCTAATTCTGTTGAATGTGCTAGTTGGTCTTATCATTTGGCCATCACCTTTTCCCACAGCCTATGCTTTTGGAGGATGGTCTTTTTGGTTGTCACTGACTCCCTTATTCTTTGGTGTCTGGTTGGGTTTACCGAGGAAGTACCTGAAGCAAGAGAATGGACCATGGAAGCAGCAAGAAGCTGGCATGTCCCCTTCTTAGCTAGGGTTCATTGGATAGGTTGTGTCCCCCATCTGAGGTTTGGTTTGCTTGTTTGTTTCATGGCAGCCTTCTCTACATGACCCTTTCCTCTGTTCACCCCTTTAAGATAAGGGTAAAGACAGATGCTCTTAGACTAAGGAAAACTCTGGGGTTAGGATTAAGGTTTTTCTTACAGGGTGGGCACTGCATCCTCCTCATGGTTTCTCTGCATTCTGTCCATATCATGTCATACTGCGACCCTCACTGATGGATCCACTCCAGGTTTTACCTTCGCCCTGTAGCCTTCCAAGCAAGCTCCAACCTAGCAGACAGCAGATCCACCTGGTTCTGAACTCAAATCCCTCATTAAAAACACAGTTTTGTCAAGATGAATATTGTGGGAACATTAAATTTACTGGGTATTAGCAAGTGGTATTGAAAAAAAAAACATGTTCTGATGTATTTTAAAGATACAAGGTTAAATAGTTTATGTCACCAACTACCATCTTTTTTATTTCTATCTGCAGAATTCCTATAAATATATATGTATATATATACATATATTTATACGTATTACATATAACTAAGAGAGGAGCTCTTTCTCTGTGTATGTATGCAGCAGCCATCTGCTGCAAAATGTATTACTATTTCAAGAATAGCAAAATGTGAAAAAAATACATTGTTCTTGGAATATGATATGTCATCTTCCAAATGCTTTTGTTTGAGGAACGCTTTTTGGACAGAACACTTCATAGAAATATAGCTCTAAAGACATATTTTAAAAACTGTCCAGTTCATGTTGACAGTTAACAACATGCACAATACAATACCTGCCCATTTATCTTATTATCACATTGTCCTTTAGCTAGAAATAGATTATTAAGCCCCTGCTTGCTGGTAAAACCTAAAGTATTTAGTCTGATCCTTTACCTAACCAAACAAAAAACTTTTGTCAGTCTCTGCTCTAGGATAACAACGGAAAAGAACGCCTACCATGGATGTGTTCAGAACCTTTGAACAGCCCCTTGTAGCTTTCCTGTACTTTCTTCTTGTGATTCTGAAAGCTTTTGAAATCCTCACCAAGGCTGCAGCTTCTGTGACTGTACAGATTCATTATACATATGGATTGTCAAAGCTGCTGTAGAACAGGGAGCATTGAATGAGGTGCTGAGGCTGTGTTCAGTGGGGGTTCCAAGGACACCTCCTGGGACATCTTGCTTAGCTAACAGTTCCTTGCAGGTAATGGTGGCTGCAGGGGGAGATCTTGTGTTTAAAGCTCCGTGCTGATACTCAAAGAAAGCACTCAGGAGGGGGCCTCACAGCTGAAAGGTGACACAGCCCCTGGGAACAGGATGACAAAAGGGAAAAGGGGAAGGGGAACGGGTATGTATTTGGGTACCTACTATGTGCCAAGCATTGCCTTAGGTGTCTTCATTAGCCTGGCAGCATTTTAGTTGTCACATTAGCAAAGTGCTACAAAACACATTGTTTGTTATGAATGGTGGTGTGCGATTGGAGGTCACTGAGAAGCTGTCTCTGGAAGCAAGGTTGGCCTTGCATACATGTTTACGACAAGTGTCCTCTAAAGCTCCTGTCCTGCATCAGATTGGGCCCTGGTTCTGTAATAGGGAGAGGGAAAAACAGTAAGCAGCTAAGGGTACTAAAAGTTCTGCCCTTGAGAGAACAGCTGGAAGGTAAACAAGCCATTTCCAACAGAGACTCCTATTGTTTATGCCATAATATAAAAATGCCTGCAGTACAAAATGGGAAGCTGGAAGTTCAGCCATGGGAAGCTTGTCCATGGAGAGAAAGCTCAATCAGGAAATCCAGCTGCCTGCCTCAACTTCCCCAGTTACTCTCAGCTATGCTTGTAAGCCCCCTGAGTTGATGCTCCCTCTGTTTGCTCTCCTAATCAGGCTACCCCAGTCATCTCTGCTGAATGCTGTAGACTCCCGATTTGATGATGTTTTGCTGTCTGTCTGTTGCTTCTATAAATCTGCTACTTGCTATTTGTTTATTTTTGCTTGTTACATGCTTAATAGACTTACTCATTCAAAACCCAGGCTATCATAGATCATTCTTCAGATCATGCCAAATGGACATTGATAGGTCAAAATTTACTGGAAGATGTCAAGAGGTGTGTCCAAAGTCTTAGTCAGATTAGACCAGAATCTAGTCTAAGATGGGGTTTTAGCACATTCAGGGATACCAAGCCCCCAAACCTTCACAGACATCAGGAAGTCAAGAGTGGGTGACTAGGGGTGAGGAGCATTCTATGTTTTCCAGAATGGTCTTTTAAAATGCATAGGATTTATGGATTACACAGCTTGCATAGCTCTCTCACTTTTTCCCTCCCTGCCCTGCTCTAGTTTTCTTCCTCCATCTTTCTATTACTTCATCTCCTTCTCTCCCTCTACCCATTAATGTAGAAAACCCATGTGATTTTAAAGAAATTATGTCTATGGTTCATTCCAGCTTTAAAATATACACATTTCCATGTTTTGTTGTTCCTCATTCTCTCTCTCTCTCTCTCTCTCTCTCTCTCTCTCTCTCTCTCTCTCTCTCTGTGTGTGTGTGTATGTGTGTATTTGTGTAAAGGTGTGCTCTCCAGTGCTTGTGAGTACAGAGGCCATTGCCAGGTGTGGGCTTTCCACATTAACTTCTTCTTTTTTTCTCCTTTTTTATTTATTATATTTGTGTTTTAATTTTACACATCAGCCATGGGCTCCCCTGTCCCCCCCTACTCCCCCCCAGCCCCTCCCCTCCATTCCCATCTCCTCCAGGGCCAAGACTCCCCTGGGGATTCATTTAAACCTGGTGGATTCAGTACAGGCAGGTCTAGTCCCCTCCTTCCAGGCTGAGCAAAGTGTCCCCACATAAGCCCAAGGTTCCAAACAGCCAGCTCTTGCACTAAGGACAGGTCTGGGTCCTACTGCCTGGGTGCCTTCCAAACAGTTCAAGCTATTCAATTGTCTCACTTATCCAGAGGGCCTGATCCAGCTGGGGGCTCCACAACCTTTGGTTCATAATTCATGTGTTTCCATTAGTTTGGCTATTTGTCCCTGTGCTTTTCCAATCTTGGTCTCAACAATTCACACTCTTACAGATGAGATCTACATGAACAACCTGGATGACCGTGGGAGTAATGAAGGGCAAGTTTCGAGGGAAAGAGAGCTTAGGGGAGCAGGAGATTCCAGCTGGATCAAGAACAGAAAGGGAGAACAAGGAATAACAGACCATGATAAATGAAGACCACATGAGAACAGGAAGAAGCAAAGTGCTAGAGAGGTCCCCAGAAATCCACAATGATACATCCTCTGTAGACTGCTGGCAATGGTCTAGAGAAAACCTGATCTGACCTAGTTTGGTGATCAGATGGCCAAACACCCTAACTGTTGTGCTGGAACTCTCATCCAATAACTGATGGAAGTGGATGCAGAGATCCTCAGCCAGCCCCCAGGTGGAGTTACAGGAGTCCAATTGTTGAGAAAAAGGAGGGACTGTAAGAGTGTGAATTGTTGAGACTATATTAACATCTTTTTTTTTTTAAAGATTTATTTATTTATTATGTATACAGAAGAGGGCACCAGATCTCATTACAGATGGTTGTGAGCCACCATGTGGGTGCTGGGAATTGAACTCAGGACCTCTGGAAGAGCAGCTGGTGCTCTTAACCTCTGAGCCATCTCTCCAGCCCCTACATTAACTTCTTAAAGGATCTCTTTACTGAGGCTCAGGCTTGCTGTTTGGGTTAGACTGGATGGCCAGTGACAACCTGTTTCTGCACCTGTGCCTACCAGTGCTGGGGTTACAAATGCTCACAGTTCCATGTCTGGCTGTTATAAGTATCTTTGTGCTTATGCAGAAAGTACTTTTCCAACTGAACCATCTCTTCAACTCTGGTTCTTTATATTATTATTCATATAGTGTTTATAACCAGTTAACATCAATAAATTCGGTATGTTGTAAAACTTTGTATAGTTTCAGGAGTTTGCTTCACTAAATGACTTTTTCCCCTAAACCTTGAGTTAGTAGAGGGGGGTGGCCAGGTGTTCCTGGGATAAAATAGCTCCAGTAAAGAGGCCAGCATGCAAATTCTTTGCTTACTTTACCCGTGACAGGAGAGACCCAAGAAGTATGGGTGTGGCTGACTTTGGCCTAAGGGATGATGACGCATGCTCATCTTACTCTATTAGATATTTGCTGCTCATGGCTGTTCTATCTCCCCTTATAATTTGGTTACATAGTTATCCCTGCATATCTATGAATTTGACACCTGCAGATTCAACCAACCATGGGTTGGAAATATTTGAAAAAATTATGTCTGTACTGAACAGGAACAGACCTCTTTCCTTGAAGTTATTACCTAAATGATACAGTATAACATCCATTTATATAGCACTTATATTCTATTAAATATTATAAGCAATTTAAAAATTAATCACACAAGGGACAAGGCTATGCATAGGTTATATGCAAAAACTGAGGCATTTTATACAAGGGAATTGGGTATCTGCTAACTTGGCTATCTATGGAATGGGGGTATTAGGGAGTCCTAGAACCAATCCTCAATAGATATCAAGAGATATTTGTATCTTGTTATAAGTCCTGTTTTCTCAATGAGAGACTAGAAAACGAGTCTTCCAAAACTTCATCATGTGAAGGACACAGGCCTGAGCCCTGTATCCTCCAAATGGGTTATACCCATGAGGCAGCACCTGCACAAGGCCTGTACAAGATTGGCCTACCAACTGTCTACCATGGATGGGGGATGGGCTCATAAGGCCCAGCCTGTCTCTTGAGGAACAAAGATAGTTAATTGTTGTTGAAGAGGGAGTCATACTCCTCAGTCAAGTCATTTAGCTGTTGGTTAATTGCCCATGCTCAAGTAAATGATCTCCCACTACACAAACTCATGCTCAGGTAAGAAACCTTAATTAAATGCAATAGGTCACAAGTGTACCAAAGAGACAAGACAATGATAAGAGGGAAACTTTTAGGAATCAGAAGGGGTTCAGTGTGAGATTGGGAATGATAAATAAATAAATGATAAGTAAATCTTTCCCCCCTTTAAACTACCCACAGTGGGCACTGTTGTTTGCAGCTAAGCTTCCTGACTCTTTCTGTCAAATGACAAGAAGTGTGGGTCAGGGGTTGATAACTCTATGCTCAGTGTTGTGGCTTTAAGTGTCATTAAGGATTCAACCCTTATTCTCCTATGTTTTGCCTAATGACCTTTAATCCTAAATTTGGTTAATTATCTCCACTGACAGGAACCTTGCTTCTCATTGAGACCATTCCTTTTACCTTGGTTTGCTCAGGCCAACGTCCATGCATTTAAGAGCTATCATGTGAACCCATTGTCAGGGAGACCTGTGTTCAACTCTGCCTGTGCAATGGGCCCCACTGCCACACAGGGAAGGACTTGCTCACTTTTCTGTTTTTTCCTATAAAATATGGATAACTACAGTGATGTCTAACGGCTGTTGTGAAGAATGAATGTTGTAATAAAACATCTCCTGGCATGTGATAAACAGCTTTGTACACAGAAGGAGTATGAGTGTGGAGTGTTATGGCACATGGTCCTTCTAGAGCATGTGACTTCTTAACACTTTTTTTTTTTTATAGCCCTCAATGTTAAAATAGAGATACTCACTTAAAAAGTAGTGAGGCTTCCACCAATGTGTGTTTATGATTGTGTTGTAGGAAAATGTTGCACACATTTTTTTTTATTTACTATTACTCAATTACTTTCTCAGTTGAAGAGCAAGGGGATGAAAGATGCTTTTGATTCATATGGGAGTAGGCATATAGCAAGTGCCAGGGCAAAATCAGTCATCCACTTATATCAGAGCTCTTTTTATTTAGCAACCTGTGAACTGAACATGAATAGATTGCTTGATAACTCCTGAAGATTTACATGGAGAAATCCCAAGACCCTCTTGTTGGCTATCTTCAAATATAAGCAAGACTGGCTTGTGAAAGATCAGTTTTCCAATGACACTTAGTCTCCGGAGACTGAATAGAAGAATCATACAACCTACCAATGAGAAACGGAACAACAGAAAATTAGACAGCATGAGCTAGGCAATAGAAGAATGAGTAGTTTTGATGAGAAGAAAGTTACCTGTTAGTGAGGGCAATTGAACAAGATTGGTCTCCCGAAGAGGTAACTCTTAGAGTTTAGTATAAAATAGTAAGATTGGCTAAAAGATCCTGCAGGTATTTTCAGCTCTGAGATCTCTGATTCCCTGAGATATAGGGGCGGTACTAACCTTACAGAAAGTTCTAGAATGGTTGAAGCCTAGTGTTTTGACATAGGTACTGAATTTAGAGAGACCCTCTAAATCTGCATGTATAGATCTTGTGCTTTTCTCATATGTTTTTGTTTCAGTTATCAGGGCTTCTGCCTTGAACTTTAATGGGAGTAGCTTAGACTGAGGGAAACCAGGCTGCCCATTTTCACTGGTCATCCTGGTAATGCAGCCACATTTGAGGCCAGAAGAACCCCAAACACCTTGCCCTCAGCTTAGCATTCATTCCCTCCAATATGACACAGATTAACAGCTTACTCCCCGACAGCCTTTGATGCATTTTTAAATATCAACCCCCAGGGATTATTTCTCTTTCTTTCTCTTCTTCTCTCAACTTCTAGGCAGCTGATTAGAATTTCAGTTAAGTTGCAACACTCTTTCAAAGTGGGCTACTCAGTATTAAGCAAAAGTCACTGAACTTACTAGAGGTCTAGCACTTTTGATTAATCTTTAATTAGTACGTCATTTTAATTTTCAATGCTACCTTTCAAACACAGAGCTATGTGCAAACCACAAGCTCGTTATCTTATCATTCTGAAAGACAGAACTGTCTGCCAGAGAATATAAAAAGGATGCTGCATAGTAGTCTCTTCCAGGAAACTGGCTTGGTAAAAACTGCATTAATAGATAGTGGTACTGAAATAGGTCAACGATAAGCCTCTGTATGAAGAAGACAAGCATCTTCTGAGCCAGCTAACTGGATCCAATAGGGAGGCAGACCCTGGGTGCAACACAGAGTACCTATTGTGCTGTGTTAACATTAATTTATCTTTGTTATTTATCTTGATGATTTCATGTATTTATCAGTGTGTTCCATTCCGAAAATATGCTGTATAATTTAATTTCCACTACTGAGAACAGAAAAGCCACTGGAGGCACCATAATGAGCAAAGAGGAGCCATGGTAGGGCCATGGAGAAGGATACAGAGATGATTTATGTGTCTTTCTTCTCCTATTTGCAGTTCATTAAGTCACTGTCTTGTGAGATGACCGAGTGAAAATTAAAGCACTTCAGCAAAGAGCTTGGGGTTCAGCATCATTAGGGGAAGAGAAATGGGTGCCTTGATGAACTTGACTTCAGAAATCTATAGAGCACAACTCAATCAGCCTCTGCATTGATCTTGGGTGCTCAGAGGCAGGTTCAGGATTGAACAAATCTTTTTAATGCATATTCTTTCCCTTTGAAAGGTGACATATGATGTATGAGAATGATTTAGAGATTGTCCCAGACGTCAATTCATAAAGGGAAGCTGCATATAGCCTTTTCTGAGTTTTCAGGGCAAACCAGGAAGAGAATGCTAGTTTTCGTGAAGTATTCTACTCTCATTCTCATCCATGTCCTGACCAGCATTATCTGTACTATGGCCACAGGAGGAGAAAGAGCAGGAGGAGGAGGAGGAGGAGAAAGAGCAGGAGGAGGAGGAGGAGGAGGAGGAGGAGGAGGAGGAGGAGGAGGAGGAGGAGCAGGAGGAGAAATGATCATAATACAGATAGTCAAGCCACTTCTGTTTCCATTCCTCTCACTGCCTGCACATTCAGAGATCAGCAGTCTATGCAGTGTTAGAAAGAGACTATGAGAAGAACAGGCTCTCTCATTTCCACAGGGAATGAGGGCTACCATGTGAAGCAATAAGACTTTGGGTTCTGAGTCTTTGCTCTTTTCCTTACTTTGAGACCTTAAGCTGTGACCTTAAGCAAGTTGCTTAAATGACCTGAGCTCCAGATCTTCAGCTACTAAAAGGAGTTAATGAACCATTTAAGATACTTATCAGGGAGTTAAAGGTAGTCATAGATGGGATCTTCAGGCAATGGCCACCATCCCAGCTCATTCAGAATTGGCTTGATTGGGAAGATTACAAGCACAAAATCTATCTGATGAATCTTCATTCTCTCTTCTGACATTTGGGAAACTTCCAGGGGCCAAATTGGCAAGTGTGAAGTTGATTCCTGAAATGCGATCCAACTTAATTTCACTACTCTGATTTTTTTTTTTTTAAAGAGGAGGGTGAGAGAGTTTCCCTAAAGTGACTAAAAATCTTATCCTGTGTCTAACTGCTCTAGGAAGTTGCAAATAACTATCTTGCAGCTTGACCGGCCTGCTACTGACTGCATCTTGTAGGACATTCAAGGCTTTTCACACTGTTTAAGGTACTAGTCAATCACAGAGGAAGATGTGTTTTGGGAACATGAGGGCCTTCAAGGAGAAGGCAACAGGATGTGTGTAGCTCAGTGGAGGCTGTGACTTGCAAAATGTGGCTGAGAGGCCACTTTCCCCTGACTCACATGTCAGAGTGCAGATTGTCTTCGCAGGGCTTTAGGGTTGGAGCCATGGCCTGCTGATAATGTCAATGTATTTCTTTAATTCTCCAGATATTTATGGATTGTTACTTGCATTCAGCCACCAGACTTCAATCCTCTGCTACACTGTGAGTCCAGCCTAGTGAATGAAAGTGAATTAGCATAAGGCAAATTAAATTAGGTTTTTAAAGAAAGATGTTTCTGTTGTGGTTAACTTTAAATGCAATAAAATCCATTGTATCTCCTGGATGTCAGACAATGTACCAAGTAGGGAGATGGTAAGTATCACCACTAATTCCTAGTAGTTATTGAGTTTTACTGTGGATGGTGCTATAAGCACTATATGGTGTGTGTGTGTGTGTGTGTGTGTGTGTGTGTGTGTGTGTGTGTATGCACAAATAATGCCTGCCTTTGGATTAGGCGGGGGAAGAGTCACCAACTGAATGGGCAGAACTAGTACTAAGTGGCATAAGAGTGTATTAGACAGGATGCTTGGGGTACAGAGAGGGGGTCATACCAAGTAGCCCTGAAGCTAGAAGAATGAATAAGAATAGGCAACAGAGATGAGGAACAGGAGAAAGAACATGAGTAAAGCCCAGATGATGGTGGTGATGATGATGGTAGAGGAAACAGAGAGAAGGAAGGAAATACAATGTAAATGCCACTCTCTTCAGGTTTGATTTTTTTTTTTTTTGAGACATTGTTTCTCTAGCTTTGGAGGCTGTCCTGGAACTCACTTTGTAGTCCAGGCTTGCCTCGAACTCACAGACATCCACCTGCCTCTGCCTCCTGAGTGCTGGGATTACAGGTGTAACCACCGCCCAGCCCAGGTTTGATTTTTAACACATGCTTTTCACCTACAAGCTTGGAAGAGACTGTGAATAAACACCTATTACAGCCCTTGTTGACCTGATGAGAAAGCAAGGCATTATTGCTAAGGCTGGAGGCTGGCTCTCTGTGTCACCTGCTATTCCCCCTGAACAAGGGAAATGCACTGCCCAAAAGAAATGTCATCATTCTTCCTGGCTCCTTCTTAAGTCTCCATGACCTTTTATAAATTCAGTGAAATTCTCTATGTCATAATACTTTGGACAAAGCTCCAGGACCCAAACTGATACCTATGGTCATGTCACAGACGGAAGTCACAGTTTGGAGATAGCATGGTCAAGCAGTCTGAGGGCAGAAATCATCTGGTATAGATAGGGCATCATGAGATTCCTGGATCTTTATCAGGTTATAGGGAATTCCCTGGCACCCCGTCCATTTCCATACCGCTACAGAGTAAACACACAGTGGAGAAACAGTCATGGTACATTCACTCACGTATTCCTCCACCTAGGGGCAGAGCCTATGCCAAGTGCATCACACACCTTGAGCCAGGATCTCCCAGGTATGAGGAAAATGGACATAGAAAAACAATTGCATGTAGTTGTGATGAACACTAGGAAGCTGTTGCTGCATAAATAAGTGAGCTGAGTGGAAGATGGGGTTTAGTAGAAAAGGTTTGGGTACAGGAAATACCCCCAAATGATGGACACCCTTGAGTACCTGGAAGAGAAAGAACCTAGATCTATGTTGCAATGCTGACAGTCTAGATTTAGTTATTTCCACTGAGAGTCTTACTTAGGCAGTAAAGCACTGTGGGGCATAAATGGGTCATGGAGGAGAGAAGAGAATATGAGGGTATGAGGATGGATTGACTCCAACCAGAATGTGAAATATTGTGTGAATATGTACAATGCCAGAAGAAATTATATATTTATAGTAGTTATAGTTCAGGAACATGCGTGCGCGCGAGCACACACACTCACATACACACACACACACACACACACACACACACACACACACACACAC
Organism: Onychomys torridus; assembly: GCF_903995425.1. Taxonomy (NCBI): domain Eukaryota; kingdom Metazoa; phylum Chordata; class Mammalia; order Rodentia; family Cricetidae; genus Onychomys; species Onychomys torridus. The sequence continues at coordinate 81,665,793 of NC_050450.1, read as the reverse complement.
ACGCCTTGGGCAATACTAGTAAAAAGAATCAATTTTAGGCTCCAGGATTTCAGAAAAATGCTCCAAAGAAGTGGGCACTGAGAGATCTTTGGATAGGTTTGTTGTTGTTGTTGCTGCTGCTTTTCCAGTTGGGTTTCTGAAAACATTAGCTTCCCCATTTATCATATCATGGACTATAAAAATGGGATCTTCCTCTACTTATGATAGTGGTGGCAAGGTGAGGGCTAATGTTTGTGTATGTATGAGTGCACACAGAGGCCAGCTTTCAACCACAGATGTCCTTCCTCAGGTCACCTACCTTTTTTGAAGACAGGGTCTCTCACTGGCCTGCACATCACCAAATAGGTGAGGTTGGCTGGCCAGCAAGACCCACTTGTCTCCACCTCTGTAGCTTTGGAATCATAAAGGCACAAGACCATGCCTTAGGGTTCTAGGGATCAAACTCAGGTCTTTGTGCTTGCAAGGCAAACACATGATAAGCTGCACTATCCATGCAGCCCTAACATTTCATTCTTAGAATCACTTAATGATACTCGATATGAAAGGCTAGATTGGTTTGTTAACAACTAGCAATTGTGACTTGGAGTGGTGGAATAATTTGTCTAAAGGCCACAGGGCTGAAAGCAAGAAGTGAACCCAAACTTCTCTTATTCTGAATCATTGATCCTCTCCAACACTGCTCTGAAAATGAGTTAGCACCATTACTTTCTCAATAGTGTCTTTTATGTGTACATGATCAAATGTGAATATATGAGAGATTTTGCATGCTTCATGTATTATACCTATACAAAGGCTTACTGTGATGACCTGCCATTAATTCAGTGTTATTGTCAAATTTTTATTGTTTATAACTTCTAAATTTTATTTTTCATTCTTTCCCACAGGAAGCTAGATTTCTGGAGTTTCTAACCAGCTAGTCATTTAATAAAATTCAATATAACACCTGTTTTTCAAGTTAGCAATCCCTCTCTTCTGGTCAAGGGCAAATTTGGATGATAAAAGACGTTATATGCTTCCAGACTCTGAAGTCAGTGATATTTATCACCTCTGGTTTAAAAATAGGAGGGCAAGTGCCATGAAGCATTTTATCTTTCCAATGTATAATTAATTACCTTGTTTAAAACTCTTATGAAGTAGGTGTTTCAGTGTTAAGATCGTCACTTTATATTCATCCATTAATCTATTTCTTTTGGAAATATATATTAACGGATTAAAAAAAAAAACTATGCACCAGAGAGATGTATTATCTTCTCAGTAAGTCAAGGGAAGCAGCTAATGACATCTTAGAGTGGGGTCTCCCAGCTCTGGGTTCTGAATTTAGTCCATTTCTCCCTGGACTATGTTGCCTGGGTCTCAATTCTAGTCTTTTGAGTATTTGTTCTTTGTGTATTAGCTGATTTATTTCTATTGTGGGAAGGACCCAGATGGAACCCTCACTGTGTAAATTAACCTCCATTTGCATCTAAACTCCCCTTGGAAATGTGGGTCTTAGAATTGCTATGGCTTCTCAATTCAGAGAAAGAAATATCTGAGGTGGCTTGAGTGTTAAGTATGCTATAAGGCATAAACTACTGAACTACTATGAGGAGATCAGTGTGGAAGAGTCTGGCTTCTGGCTTTCTTTGAAGACTAATAATTATTTTCTTAGATATCTTGAAGTATCATCAAAACTTCTGTAGAAATTCAATCAAGTAAGAGAGAAAGTGTCCTTCTTTTTACACAGCTAATACCTCTACATATTCTGTACTTTTCGAGCAGAAAAAGCGAAAGCTGAAAAAAAAAAAAACAATTAAAACCCTATACATTAGCCTTCTGGTACTATTTATAACATCCTTCTTCTTACCACTTTGCCCATCAAATATTGGTGCATTCCTTCTCATCTGTCACCACTGTGACCTTTATTATTATTATCATTATTGTTGTTTTATTGACAAACAATATAATCTGACCACAGCTTCCATTCCTCCACTCTTTCTACTTACCCCTCACCTCCCCTCTCCCTGAGATTCACTACCCCTCTATTTCTTATTCAGAAAAGAATAGGCCTCTAAGAACAGCAACCAAATAGAACAAAGCCAGATACAATAAGACAAGGCAAACATCCTCATATTGAGGCTGAACAAGGGAACCTGACAGGAGGAAAAGAACAGGTAAAAAAGAGCCAGAAATACATGTGCTCCCACTATTTGGAGTCCCATAAAACATCAAACTAACAGCCATAATATATACAGAGAATCTGGTGCAGTCCCATGTAGGCCCTGTGTTTACCACTTCTGAATAATAAAATTTTATTTTCATTCTTACTTTTTCTTTCCAAAATTTTGTGCCAACCAACATCATAGATAGACAACACTTGTAGCCTCAGTGTGTAACAGAACAGAAACATTTGTTGGAGGAGACATACATGCCGGAAATTGGGTCTTTGGGCATATATGTACTTAACATTGAGTAAAAGAAAGAACAGGCTGGAATATACCCACTGGTCTCCTGCCATGTGCAGAACATTAAGACACTACCTCAAAGAAGAGGTAAGTAGAAGTGTAACAGGTATAAAAAGTTCACTGATTAGCTCATCACGTACAAGGAGTATGAGACCAATGTCTACAGGTCTCAACACTAGCAGATGACTATACTTATTAAAGAATGATGGGAGGCGCTAGAACACTTAGAGCTCACTGGGAAGAGGTTGGCCTGTGATCAAGTAACTAAGAGAAAGTAAATCAGAGATCTAAATGGGAAAGAGGAATGCAATACAAAATTAGAAAACTTCAAATTCAATACAAAGATAGTTCTGAAAGGGGAATCAAATGGAAATCAACCGAAAGAATCAGCACCACACAGCTTGCTACTCAATAAGCAATATGTTCCCAGTGTCTAGATGAAGTCACTCAGTGTGGAACATTGTTTATTCATTATACTTATCCCAGAGGGATGAGACTGACTTCTTTTACAGATTAAAACCTTACTTTTAAGGAGAAAATTTAAGCAGAATATATAGAGGCCATCAGAATTGGGTTTGAATCTTGGGTCTGTAACATAACTGTGTAAGCCTAAAAGAAGTAATTTTAAATCTCAGAATTTTATCTGGGATAGGGCTAACAATGATATCCACCTCAAGATGGTTCAGGGCAACTGATACAGAGCCACAGAGTTTTGTCTGTCTCTTTAGTTCCATACCACATAGCCAGCAAGGGCCAAGGCAGGATTTCACATCCATTTCTGTTTATTCTAAATGTCATGAGCTTGTTGCCTGTCTACAAAAGCACAGTAACTTGATATATATTCATTATATGTCTGAAGGCAAAAAGGTGAACCCTGTAATGTACTTGAACTCTGATTCTACCTCTCTCTCTCAATATATAGATGTATATGCGTGTGTGTGTGTGTGTGTGTGTGTGTGTGTGTGTGTGTGTATGTGTGTGTATGTACATATGCACATGTATGATGTTTAGTTATGGCATATATTTGCAATTTCTTATTGCTATAATAATACAGAGACAGTATGTGATAAATAAAAGGAAGAAGAGACCAGGGCTCCTGAGCTGGGCAGATGAGTAAAGTGCATGGCACACAATCATGAAGACTTGAGTTGGGATCCCCAGCATCATGAAAGCCTGGGCACAGCAGCACGTGTCTATAATCCCAGTGTGGACAAGTGGATACTCAAGGATGCTGGAATCAGTGAGTTCAAGGTTCAGAGAGAGAACTTGTCTCAAAAAATTAGGTGACAAGGCCTACAAGAAAATGCCTGAGGTGGACACCTGACTCTCTGAATATGTACTTGTGCAGTGTGCATCCATGTAAAGATGTACACATACATATAAACTCATATACATGCATATAGCATGCAACACATATAACACACAGATAGAGACACACACACACAGCACACACACACACACACACACAGAGAGAGAGAGAGAGAGAGAGAGAGAGAGAGAGAGAGAGAGAGAGAGACAGAGACTGGGATCCCTAGGTTTACAAATTTGCAGAGGAGGTCTACACTTGAGGATAGAAAGGATAATGATTTTAGTTTCGAACAGATTGGTTCTTAGAGTCCCATGGATGATGGACATGCAGAGGAGAGTGCAAATGGGAACGGCAGCATACAGGCACCATCAGCAGAGAGCTGCCTGCATGAAAACACAGGGCCAGATGGCTCGAGCATGGGAGTAAAACACCAGAATTACAACCCAAAAATGTGTGGTTGTAATTCCAGATACCTTAAAGCAAACAGATCAACACTAAAGCGAACTCAGTGACAGCAGAGCTTGGGAGAGCAGGCTACAGTTTATAGTTAAAAAGGGGAAAAGGGGAGACATCTCAGTTGGTAAAGTGTTTCCCACACAAGCCTGAGGACCTGAGCTCAGATCCTCAGCATCCATGAAATGGTGAGCATAGGTCTATAATTCCAGTACTGGGAGAGTGGAGACAACAGCTTTTAAGCTCACTGGCCAGACAGCATGGCAGAATTGAGGTGCTCTGGGCTCAGGGAAAGGCTGTCTCAAAGATAAAGCAGATGTCTATTGAGGAAGATGCTTGATGTCAACCTCTGACCTCCATCTCTATTCACACTCGTGAGCTTGTACACATACACATACACACACACACACACACACACACACACACACACACGGACATACTAGTACATATATGCATTAAACCAAAAGAGAAAGAGAGTTGGATCCACACAGCTGCTTGGCAGGAGAGCTGTATTAACATTCTGGGAATAGGGCTGGACAGCAGTGAGTGGTCATTGGTCAGCCAGCAGAATCCTGCCTTCCTGGAAAGGTCACTTTCCTGTATAACACAGTCCCTTTTGCCTATCCTCAGGAAGGACTTTGATATTGTTCTTCTCTTCTCCCCTCCCCCCTTCCATGTAGAACCATGAATCAGAAGCTCATGCCTCTACATCAAGACTACAGTTCACATGTCATGTAAATGTTCTGTCCTGTGCAACTATATCTACATGCATGTACTGATCCTGATGATCCACTGTTATTGTCCTCTTTCCTGATTTAATGGCCTCTACACACATCCATCATGCTGGCCTCATCTCTAACTCCACCAGCTCACTGTTCAAGTCAGGTTACCCACTTTCCCCTGGTAGACATTCTATGTAATAGTGCCCCGGCACTGTTCTAGAGCAGGTCTAGTTCTCTAGGGGAACGTCCCATGTGCGTATATAGAAAGCTAAACACTTGGACAGTCTCCTGTCAGTAAATATCAGGATGCACTATACAAAGTCTCAGAAAAAAACTGGATCAGGGAGAGGTTTGTTCTTTTCTGAAGAAAACTTGGACAGTTTTCAAAATCGCCAGGTAGGCAGGGGCAGAAGACAGAGTATGGGTCGTTTTGTTTGTTTGTTTGTTTTTGGTTTTTTGCTAATGTTTTCAACTTATTTTGTATAAGTAGACAAAAACCAAAAACAAAAGTAACATGACCAAACCAGACAAAAATTTCACCAGCTTAAATTTAGGAAATAATAGTCTGAGGGAACAAACTCTCTGTAAGTAGGGAGACTGACCCAATCCACTGTGACCCTGTCTTCTTGGTCTTCTTGGCAGGTTTTGCTTTGTCAGCAGTTTGATGAAGCCATGCCAGGACCTGAGGGGATGGGACATTTTCTTCCTGTTCCTCTTTTCAGAAACACTTCCCAGGTGTGCCCAGGTAGTTAATCACACCAGCTTGAACAGGGTCGCATGCTCACCTTTAATGCAGTCCCTAATATGGGGGATGAAATTGCCACACAGTTATCTGAGAATATTTGAGCTTTATCTCCCAAGTATGATAGGGTCATGTTTTCTGAGAGTAAGTGGATAGAACAAAGGCCTTCTATAGCTACTTTCTACATATAATGATTTTTATTTAAATACAAAAAAACTGGGCCAGGGAGGTGGTCAGTGGTAGAATGTTTGCCTGTCATATGGGAGGGTTTCAGAGAGAGACGGAGAGACAGAGACAGAGAGACAGAGACGGAGAGACAGAGAGGGAACAGAGGATATGATTACAATAGGATGAGGCTCAACCAGATGTGGGGATAAGAACTGGCCTTGGGAAATGTGACATAATCACAACAGCCTGAAGAGGTGAAGATCAGGCTGCTTTGTGCCCCAGCTACAGAAACATGGAAGCAGCACCCACTGTGTGTCCATCAGACACACTGCAGTAGAACTCTTTTGTGCCCTGTTCCCCTGTGATCCATCAGGAGGAGCAGAGCTCTCAAGGCACAGTCACTGTGTGTGGCACTGTGTAGAGGTTTTAGGAGTCACAGTCACCAGATTTTCTTGTTGGAGATGGTCCTTGTAGAAGATAAGATGACATTGTTGTGAACACTCTCATGGGCATGCATGCATGCATAAATAAATATATATTATATATATGATCATTTATTTTTCATGCATATAAACCATTCCAGCTTTTAGTAAAAGTCATATCAATAAATCAATAAGTAATTAAAGTGGAAACATTCAGTCTAAGAAAGTAACTGTGTATGGAACCATCTAGCCTAAACCCCGAACTTCAGCTAGCTTCTCATTTTTACAAATGGACATCAGACAAGCAAGTGAAACTTCCTTAATGCTATAGAAAACATAGTGTGGCTGCAAGTGAGTTAGTTGTTTTTAGAGGCTGAGCAAGGAGAAATGCTCACACACAGAATTTACTAAGTTGTTTGGAAACGCTAAGTTAATTACAGGGATTACACCATGGCATTACACCATTACAACCATTGTGCATGCACTGAAGTTGGAGTTGGTAGATACTGAGAAATTAGTAGCTAAAATTCACCCA